>NC_141039.2:46805000-46852500 GCF_052040795.2 Danio rerio
AAAAAATGTGTTGTACAGAAATTGGGGAAAAATATAAAGGGAGCTAATAACTTAGGACGGCTAATAATTCGGACTTCAACTGTACATGCTCACACAAATTCAAGACCAGAGACGGGAAACGTGCAAGCAATAAAGAGATTGAAATGGATACATACTTTGATACTCACCGACATAGCGGATGCTGAACCCCTTCTTGTTGGTGCCGTGATCTGCAGACCAGCGCAGGAGCAGCTGGTGGCCGCTGGTGGTCATGTTGAAGGGTGTGGGTAGATCGCCGCTCAGTGTGGCCAGGGTCTGACTGTGAATGGTGGGTCCTTCAAGAGAAACAGAAGAAAAATAAAACACAGTATTTGCTGGAGCACTTATTTATGAAATTATACCTGTCAAACACTGCGTAACTCTGAGCTTAGGTGGAACAGATTTCGACTTAGGGGTTTTAAATGACAACGTGCAGCAGACAAAGTGTTGATAATAACAGGTTTGGCCACAAATGTTGAATACCCCGTTAGAGACATTTTCACTAGAGAAGCATAGACTTTTATTATCAATTCACGTTTTCTTATTCAGTTTTTGAACTTGTGGTGCAATGAAAAGCAGCTCTTTCAAGCCAAAACGATTAGCCCTCATGTGAATCTTTGGGCTCTATTTTGACGGTCCACGAGCAAAACACAAAACGCAAATGCTTTCAGGGCGTTTCAGAATCCATATTTGCAAATTTAAGGACAGAGGAAATCCGCTTTGCGCCGTGGCGAATGGTCTAAAAAGGGTTGAGTTTATTTTCTTAATGAGTTATAGGTGTGTTTTGAGAATAAACCAATCAGATTCTCATCTCCCATTCTCCTAAAGAGCCAGCTGCGTCACGCCATAAGCGCATTTGATATTTACAGGACGTAATGTAAGTTCACTTTTGCTTTTGCTCTCATAATTAGGGAAACCTTACCGCACAGACATCAATTAGTCTATAAGTAATTAATTTTGTTTGTTAAGCGCAAATATTTGTTTTAAAACTATTTCTAAATTCAGTTCTAATTTCCAGCAAATTAATAAATGAACAATAATAACGAAGTGTGCTCAAAATACTAAGTTATATCCAAATACACATGCTGTGCCCCATATGGTCTAAAACCTGCAGGTGGGCAAATCTAAGCTTGTTTTAAATAAAACAAATATAAATATGGATATAATAAATAATACTGCTAATAATAATAACATTATACAAAAGCAAATTGAATGAACTGAAAAAGCCTCCCGAGATGAAGAAGACATAAATGCAGTGATTTTTCATATTTATGTAGGCTAGAAACTAATGTTTTGTAATATTTTAATCCTTTATATTTATATTCTATATCTATTCTTATTATATCCTATATTTATACTTAATTATTAAATTTTTTCATATGTAAAGATATTTGCCTATTCCTCTCTTGTGTGTATTAAGCAGTGCGTTAGCGAGGTGCAACTCTGCGCTGGAGTTTAGACCGGTTTAGTTTTGGTCAAATGAAAAATCTATTATAGTTTCTCAAAATAGCAACGCGCCAGCGGTCCACCTCAGAACGCCTTCCTTTTTAGACCAGAACACCTATGAGGGCACATATGAGCGCTGATGCATTTGCTTTTTAAAGAGCGTAGCGCAACGCCTCAAAACGACTCTTGCGCCAAGTTGAAATTAGCAAACAACTATTGCGTCCGCCTTGCGCCACATTGCGTCGGGTGTATGATAGGGCCCTTTGTATTCTTTTTCAAGTATTTCCCAAATGATGTTTAACAGAGAAATTAGGTTTTTCACAGTATTTCCTATAATATTTTTTTCTTCTGAAGAAAGTCTTATTTGTTTTATTTCATCTAGAATGAAAGCAGCTGTTATTTTTTAAAATAATTTTAAGGTTAATATTAGTAGCCCCCCTTTTTAAGCATTTTTTTTTACATGGCTGTTTCTCAATATGCGTTCTTCAGCAATCTTGCGTCCTCATGTTCTCGTGTAACGTCATCATTCAGTTCCAAAATTCAGTTCCAAGACCGCAAGCACAGAGGATGTGTGAAAATTCCCGGATGTGTTCTTGATATCAAAGATGCACCGATGCTGACTTGAGTACCGATCTCGCTCTAGAAGTCCCACAAGTCATTGCGACTGGAGGTGGGAAGCGCAGCATTTTATTTACATTTATTATTAGAGTTCAAAGATATTACTTAAAGGGCGATGCAGTGGCACAGTAGGTAGTGCTGTCGCCTCTAAGCAAGTAGGTTGCTGGTTCGAGCCTCGGCTCAGTTTTCATTTCTGTGTGAAGTTTGCATGTTCTCCCTGCGTTCGCATGGGTTTCCTCCGGGAAAGTCCAAAGACATGCGGTACATGTGAATTGGGTAGACTAAATTGTCCGTAGTGCATGAGTGTGTATGTGAATGTGTGTGTGGATGTTTCCCAGAGATGGGTTGCGACTGGAAGGGCATCCGTCGAAGACTTGAAACAGAAATTGGTGAAATAAAATATACAGTGAGTCTAATAATTCAGGAGGGCTAATAATTACGACTTCAACTGTGTGTGATCCTGGAACACCAAATCAGTCCTACATTTGAAATTGAGATTTAAACATCCTCTGAAAGCCGAATAAATAATATCCATTAATGTTTGGTTTGTTAGGATATAATAATATTTGATACAACTATTTGAAAATCTGCAATATATAATACAATATCAAAATACTGAGTGCTTGGCTATGCACATTAATAATAATAAATAGCATTTTAATATATTTATAGCAGGAAATTTGCTAAATGTCTTCATAAATCGTGATCTTCACTTAACATTCTAATGTTTTTTGGCATCAAATTCAAAAGTACATTTTTTATAAAGCAATTTTTTTTAGGAAAAAAGGTGCTCGCCAAAGTGCTGTACAGATATGAATTAATAAAATCGACGAATGATACAGAAACATACCGAAATATGGCCTAAATCTAACATTTTGATCAACTTTATGTTTTAAATAGGGGTGTCCAATTAATAAATTCCTTTTCTTTTTGGCTTAGTCCCTTTATTAATCAGGGGTTGCCACAGAGGAATGAACCGCCAACTTATTCAGCACATATTTTACGCAGCGGATGCCCTTTCAGCCACAATCTAACACTGGGAAACACACATTTGGATTGGGGGGAAACCGGAGCCTCAGATACCAACTGACCCAGCCTGGGCTCGAACCAGTAACCTTCTTGCTGTGAGGTCATCAGGCTACCCACTGCACCAGCAGGCTTTTAATAGATATTTTTCTTTTTTCAGTAATGATAATAAAACTCTATTTTAGTGCAGGTCTCAAGCCTGTTATAGATATATAATACTCAAACTACAAGTAGGAGATGACAAGTCTTGTTTTAATGAGTGACTCACTGAATCATTTAATCAAACAATTCATTCTAGATGGTTGATTCATTTAGAAATGAAGTAAGATAATGGGTCATTAAATCAGTGACTAACTCTAATTGCTCACAAACAGATTCAAAATGGAATAAATCAGCAGTGTTGCTCTGCATAATAATAATAACTTTTGCAGTTTGGATCACACTAATATTTAGGAATCTTGCTTGTGTATTTAATATAAAAAAAATAACATTTTAAAGAAAATGATTTGTTTTCATAACTTGAATTACAGCGGTATCTTAACTGCATTCAAAAGGACATTGTCATCATGCACACCACTGAAACAATTACAATAGAAATCGCACATAATAAATATCACACAGTCCTAGCTGCAAACACGAAATGCAGTGAAATAACAAATATCTGACTGGTTTAAATAAGAAAACAGTCTACCATCAAAGACTTCCAGAATGTCGTATTCCTTCTCGGTCTGGAAGAACTCAAAAAACAGGGTGATGTTGTAGCCCTTCTCCACATTGATGCTCCATGAACACATCTGTAGGTTGGGGTAACTGTCCGGATACCCAGGACTCAAAATCACCCCAGAGGAGTCGAATCGGACATCATGAGCTGGACATTGAACTGTGGAGCAAAAAAATAAATATATATATATATATATATATATAACAGCATTATTTCTACCATAAACACACAAAAAATTACATTAAATGTTTTATGTTTAATCCACTTTAATTAGTAAGAGCTAATAAGCTATTAACTAACAAATGAGGTAATAAATGAATTCAGTACACTCAAAAAATTATGTTTGCTGTTTGTTTAAACTACTCATTTAAAATTAAGGGTGTCATGATCCTCCAAATTCTCGATTCGATTACATTTTCGATTCTAAAGTCATGATTCGATTTGATTTTCGATTATGAATAATTAATTATTTAATAACCAATTAATTATTTGTAGCTTACCGTTTAAACTACCTGACCTGCATGGTCTTTGTTTTACCCATAAACAAATCATACAGTAAATGAATAAAGGCAAGATACACACATAATTACCACCTGTCAATCACTTTTTCGGGACTCGTGAATAGGCAGTGATCTGTGTCGTTATAATGGCGTCGGTAAAAAAAGACGCACAACCAACAGGAACCAGCCAACAGTATCTGAGGTGTTCGCTAAAATGACTAAGTACAAGTGAGTGAAAGATTGAAGCAGTCCTCTGACTGCCTGGACCTGCTGTCTGGAGCACATGGCTGTGTGTGTCTGTGTCTGTGTGGTCATGTGATGTGCATTTTCAGAGGTAATGAGAAAGGAGGGCTGCTTAGAAATGCTACACGCCACTGTGGATGTCAAATCGTTGTTGTTCTAAAATGCCATTTAAAAACAAAGACAGTGTAAACAGGGCCTGAGTGTGTACTTTTCGCAAGCGGATTTGCAACGGGGGCGGGCAGAGGATCGCGATGCCGGTGTTGTCTATCGGACGAACCCTAATACGTACATAGCAGAGCTTGTAAAACTGTGTATTTTTTTTTGTCGACAACACGAACGTTGTCAACATAACTCACTGGAAATCCAAAATGCTTACACACCGGCGACTTCATTGAAAGAGGAGAGGGTTTAAGTTCTGTCGACGGCTCTCCTGTATCTACAGTTCAACAAGCACTTCAACAAGCCTGTTTTTCCCCGCTTGGCAAGCCAAGCTGACGTGACATGGGGGCGTGGCAGCATCGACGATTCTATTTTTTGATTCGATAATCGAAATTGAGCATATGTTAATCTGAAGTGAACTGGGGCGAGTCAGTGGCGCAGTAGGTAGTGCTGTCGGCTCACAGCAAGAAGGTTGCTGGGTCGCTGGTTCGAACCTCGGCTCAGTTGGTGTTTCTGTGTGGAGTTTGCATGTTCTCCCTGCCTTCGCGTGGGTTTCCTCCGGGTGCTCCGGTTTCCCCCACAGTCCAAAGACATGCGGTACAGGTAAATTGGGTAGGATAAATTGTCCTTAGTGTATGAGTGTGTGTGTGTGAATGCAGGAGTGGATGTTTCCCAGAGATAGATTGCGGCTGTGTAAAAACTTGCTGGATAAGTTGACGGTTCATTCCGCTGTGGCGACCCCGGATTATTAAAGGGACTAAGCCGACAAGAAAATGAATGAATGAATGAAGTGAACAGTAAGCTAATTGTTCAGAGATCTGAACTTATTGTTAAAAAAAAAAAAAAAAAATCAAGATTTGAGCCAAAATCGATTGAGAAAAACTGTAAAACAACCTAAATCTTAAGATATTTTGGGACATTGGGATATTTTTTATCTGTTTTATGTTAAATCTACTTTAATTTGTAAAAACAATGAAGTTAACTTAATCAATTTGTGTTGGGACAACGTGTGGAACCCAGCATTTTTACAGTGTAAGTATTAGAACAATGGAAACAGTATATATTTTCAATATTTATCAAATACATCTTGAAGGTCTTGTTTACTGTACATTAATCTGGATTACAAGAAAAACTTGATGCCTATCGAAAAAAAAAAAAAAAAAAGCATCCACCATTTTTCATCAAGTCATCCCGAAATGCTCCATACTCTGCAAAACACTTCATGAGTTCTCCTGCTCCGCCACTCACTTTGTTTATCCCGCTCGGCAAGCGCTTTAATGTGCATGACAAATGATTGAACTACCGTTTCCAGGCACTTTCCTGAATCTAAGCGCAGGACAAATTCTAACAAAGTGAGTGCTCTCTCGTGGGGACGCAGGGAGAAGGATGGAGCCATGAAAGATTAATGGCGGCAGCTGTTTGAGCCACTAAACTCCAAGAGGCGCATCACTCATCAACAGCGAAGGAAGCGCTGACAGGGAATGACTGAGCTCTTCATGGACTATCAGCAAATACTGCCTCTGATCACATTTTACCCTCCATTACATGTATGACGCTCATCTGACTGATTTCAGCCCATAGTCTTGCGTCCCCAATAACCTGCCATTTACTTGTGGATGTTTCCATGGCAACAGGCTGCAACACGTTCAGAGTGCCTCTATTATGGCATTTAAAATCTCCCTCCTTATTTTGTTTCGGAAGGTCTCCTTCATATACTGTAGGAGTACATGCATCCAAAAATCACCTTTTCTTGTGTAAGCATTTGGAATAACTTCATTTCACTTTCAATTTCCAATTTGATTTGGTGTTTTTTAAAAACTCCTCCCTTCCAAGAGCCTGCTCTGATTGTTCAGATGGAAATGCTCATTAGCATATCTGATAGGATGATTTTCTGATAGGGTTTCCTCTGGGAGCTCATGCACTATAGATTAATTGGGTAGGCTAAACCGGGGGTTTTCAAACTATGGGTCGCGACCCACTAGTGGGTCGCACAGTGAACAAAGGTGGGTCGCGCAACATCACGTAGCTGACCGCAGTTATATTTACATTGCGGTGAATCAAAACCAGTACGATAGACGGCAATAACTCAAAAACCTCTTACCCTAAGTGTGTTTCCTACAAAAAGACAAAGCTGGTTATGTTTCACAGCTGTCTTTTTCTTTTTTTTCGCTCGACATTATGAGCACTGCTCCGTTTGAGCTCTCGCAATCTGCGTTTAGCCAGGGAGAGCTTGCGCCGAGCTGAGCTCTCAGTAAGGGACTGTCGGAAAAGTGCTTCTTTTTTTCATTTTTTTCTTTTTTTTTTGCTCCGTCCTGCGTGCTTTATTTTAAACAACTAATTTTCTCTTAAATGAGCACAAACAGTTACTAAAGTAGTCGAATGCTTCATTATAGATCTGTGCATTCTCACATTAACACCTCTGTTATCAAACAAAACACGATGAGAGATTCATTTGCTGCTCTTCGCTAAATAACTACAGTAACTTTAATCAATATGCAAATACAATTAAAAGTGAAATAGATTTTATAGCTTTATTTAATTTCTGTATAGACCATTGATTTTAATAGGCTAAACCTTTTATTTTATTGTCAATATTTTCTAATGTTTGCCATGTGTTCTATCATTTGAAGCTATTTGTTGTCCCATATTTTTTACATCCCAACGTTGACAGATTGCTAATCAATAAATAGCTATAGTGCTATCTGTTAGTTTTAACGTCAGCTAATGTTATGGAAGGGCATAGATGTTATGGAAAACACAAATAGTAATGTAACTACCCCCATCATTCCTTCCTCAAGCAAATGTGTAAATTTTAGATCTGTTCAGCGATAACGTTAATTGCATTGGCATATTTATCTGACGTTTTCCCAGCTTGTAGTAGTCGATCAAAAAGCTATTTAGTTTCTTATGACTACACTAGCAGTGGAATTTACTGCGATGTGACGGGGCTTGATCATAATCAAGGGGCTTGATCAAAGGTTGATCATATTCTTTTCTAAAAAAAGAGGAGTATCTTTTTCAACAAAAAAATGATCACAGTTACAGCAGCATCCCACAAAAAGCACTTCGAGCCTCATTTTGTGAATATCAAATCGCAAAATCCAAACAGCCACACACCATATATTTTTGACTGCTTTGAATGGAGACATTTTTTTACCCATTTTTCCATATTAAAATATTATGGTGGGTCTTGAGATTGAATTACTTGCCTAGATGGGTCCCGGAATAAAAAGGTTTGGGAATCCCTGGGCTAAACTGTCCGTAGTATATCTATGTATGCCCTGGTCCTCCAGGTTGAGGGTTAAGAGTTGGGATATCGACCCACCTTGTAAAAATGAGATTGTTAAGAAACACCACACTGTGCAGCTAACTATCAACTTCGATATAAACTGCCCAGGTAGTAAGTAAGTAAGTAATGTCAAAATAAAGTGAGTTATTCCTTAAAATGAGCTGTTATCTGCCAGTGGGGTAAGTAATAAAATCTAAAACTGAAAACAAGATTATTTTGCTTACTCTAGTGGCAGATAAATTAGCTTGTTTTAAGGAAATACTAATAAAGGGATAGTTTGCGCAAAAATGAAAATGTATGTACTATTTACTAGTGTTGGGAAAAGTTACTTTAGAAAGTAATGCATTACAATACTGAGCTACTTCCAAAAATAACTAGTTGTGATACTCAGTTACTTGCGTTAAGTTACTTTTGAGTTAAATATCAACTTTGAATGAAGTGAGTTTTTCCTTAAAACATGCAAGATAGTCTTGTTTTTCCTTTTGACATAAGATTATTTTGCTTGTTTTGGGGAAAAAAATGCTTATTTTAGACATTTTATTTCTGAGAATAAGGCAATACGTTTTACTTGTCTAGAAAATGCTTCTGGATTTAAGAATTATTAGATATTTGTACTGGAAACAAGACAAAAACTGTAAGTAAGCAAAGCTTTTTTTGCAGTGTGGAATTGCAAATATACTATAAATCAACAAATCGTTTTTTTTTTAAAGACAATAACTTTATCAAGCACTTTGATCTGCAGACCTTTAACATTAAAAACAGCTTGATTACATCACGTTAAATGCTATTATTCAAAATCGCTTAATAGGGGGCACTTTAACCTTCATTCTGAGACTAACAGTAGATGCATTAAGCATGTAATCCTGATAAACAGAAGCTCAGTGTCTTTGTTCTTGAAAAGTAAGCCCACCTTGGCAGGATGGGGGGTGTCCGTCCATCTGTAGCCGTTCTCCTAACCTGCACGTCAAAATCTCGCTCCCCACCAGGGTGAATCCAGGGTGGCATCGATAGCGGATGATATCACCTGAGATGAAAAAACAAAAGAGAGTCTGGATGATTAAGCGTGCGTTTAATTGGGTGGGACAGCGAACCTCGGTGGCTTTAATGGAGACAGATGCCCGAGATATGAGCGTGATGTATATAGTCTAACGCTAAACTTGAAGAGGTTGATAATTGAGCTGTAAAACAGCAGCGTTTGCAGGCCTGTTTAATGAATTGCCTGTATTGGCTTTGCATGACAACCCCGCCATCTAAAAATAATCATGCGTAAGCATCTGGAAGACATCAAAAGTGTGACGCATTGGAGCGTTCCTATGCGGAGAGGCGTTCGTATGCGGCGCCAGTGTCTAGGCAACAGGGCAAGGTGAATCTCTCTCGTTTACAGTATTGGCCTAATTTCTGTAGCGCCAGAAGAGCCAGGCTTGAGATTTTGTGCCAGCGTGCCTGTGGGCGAAAATGTTTATGCTGTGTATTATTTAGGGAACTATTTTAGTAGTCGCTTGGGCACCGAGGGCAGACGACAGTTGGCTGGATTGTGAGACTTGTGCATGTGGAGCACAAGAGATTATCTTTTAAAAGGAAAGCAAATGCAAATATGCACTGTGCATACTGTATGTTTAAATGGGGTCTGAAATACAGTTGAAGTCAGAACTATTAGCCCCCCTGAATTATTAGGCCCCTTGTTTTTCCTCCCCCAATTTCCGTTTAACGGAGAGAAGATTTTTTTAGCACATTTATAAACATAATAGTTTTATTAACTCATTTCTAATCACTGATTTATTTTATCTTTGCCATGATGACAGCAAATAATATTTGACTAGATATTTTTCAAGACACTTCTATACAGCTTAAAGTGACATTTAAAGGCTTAACTAGGTTAATTAGGGTAACTAGGCAGGTTAGGGTAATTAGGCAAGTTATTGTATAATGATGGTTTGTTCTGTAGACTATCGGAAAAAAATATAGCTTAAAGGGGCTAATAATTTTGTCCGTAAAATGCTGTTAAAAATTAATAACTGCGTTTATTCTAGCCAAAATAAAACAAATAAGACTTTCTCAAGAAGAAAAAAATATTATCAGACATACTGTGAAAATTTCCTTGCTCTGTTAAACATCATTTGGGAAATATTTTAAAAAGGAAAAACAATTCAAAGGGGGGCTAATAATTCTGACTTCAACTGTATATTGATGATGTTCATTTTTAACTCTTTTCCTGGCATTGACAGTTTAGAGATTAAGATTAATTTAATCAATTAAGAATAAACGCTTCCCCGCTACTAAGGAGTTTTTACAGCAATCTGTGTTTTAGATATATATTGGTAGGAGAATCCCTTATGTATGTCGTGAGTGAAGCATGGGACTTCTCTGAATGAAACAAGATTTTTCCTTCACCAAATTTGACTAATTTCTGAAAGAATCTTGGTCTGCGCGGGTTCCAGTAGGTCTTCTGCAGTATTTGTGATGATTAGGAAGCAGTTCAACAGATGACTTATCAGAAAAATCGACCTTCTGCCAATTTTCCAACTTATCAACAAGACGTCCAGTTATTATTTGTTGCTTTTACAACTGGGGTAAACGACAAGTCATTTGTCTGGAAGTGTATGTACAGTATGAATTAATGCATGCATGTATGTATGTGTGTGGTTTGTGTGTGTGTACTATATACTGAATGCATATACAATGCATTACTTTTAGAAAAATGTCTTTTTCTCTTTTTATGTCAAAAATGTTGCATATTTTGATAAAACCTATTTGCATATAAAAATAAAAAAGTAGACAGTAGAGACTTGGCTTACATATATATAGCTGAAGTCAGAATTATTGGCCCCTCTTTGATTTATTTTTCTTTTTTAAATATTCCTTAACAGAGCAAGATGTTCACAGTATGTCTGACAATATTTTTTTCTTCTGGAGAAAGTCTTATTTTTTATTTCAGCTAGAATAAAAACATTTTACATTTTTTTAAACACCATTTTAAGGTCAAATTATTAGCCCTTTAAGCTATATTTTTCAGATAGTCTACAGAACAAACCATGATTATGCAATAACCTGCCTAATTACTATAACCTGCCTAGTTACCCTAATTAACCTAGTGAAGCCTTTAAATGTCACTTTAAGCTGTATAGAAGTGTCTTAAGAAAATGTCTAGTCAAATATTATTTACTGTCATCATGACAAAGATTAAATAAATCAGTTATTAGAGATGAGTCATTAAAACTATTATGATTAGAAATTTGTTAAATTAGTTTTTTTCTATTCGTTAAGCAGAAATTGGAGAAAAAAATAATAATTCTAATAATTAAAGGAGGGCTAATAATTCAGGAGGGCTAATAATTCTGACTTCAACTGTATATATATAATATGGTCATATACTATGGTCATATACTCATATATTAGATTCTGAAGGCCATCAAATTTAGCTGAGAATGGTGGTGGGTGGAAACTTGGAGGTGAACGAGTTAACTGCTTACAGGCATAGTCAAAACTGCATTAGATTGAATTGCTTTTGTAAAACTCATCAAATGCATTCAAACAGCCTCTAAAGATCACCCCGTCTCCAACTGCTGGCTTCATTCTTTACATGACTGGAGATGTTGTTTAAGCACACTAACTGCATAGAATATAAACTTTTCCATTAAAGCACTGGCTCCTTTCATCTTCAAATGAAAATAGCTTGAGTTCATTTCTCAAAGTTAGACTTGAAAGATCAAAAAAGCTACTGCGTGTATTTCTCCATACATCAAAAACATCAAGAAAAGTGGACTTATAGACCATCTGGAGTGTTCTTGTTATCAGTTTGTCCAAAATACACCATAATATCAGCTGCATTACCAGTGGTTTTACCAGTGGCCAATCTGATTTGATGAAAAAAAGCTCAAGTGAAAGCGTCTCATCCTTTACTCACCCTCATGTTGCTCAAAACCTGTTCTGCAGAACACAAAAGCAGAAACTGTAAAATCAATGGGGTCCAAAACAACACCTGGACACTGTACAGCCATCAAACATGGAGCCATTTTCTCAAATGACTTCTTTTGTGTTCTGCTGAAGAAGTAAAGTCATACAGCTTTGAAGCAACATAAGAGACAGAAATGTATTTTTTTTTTGCGGGAACAATCCCTACTGGGATGGAAACAGGTAACTTGCTTTCATTTGTTATTGAAAATCAGCACTCTTAATATAAATCATGACAGGGGAATGGGTTTTTAGACTTAAAAACAGACTCAGCAGGTCAGAATCAGAACCATTTGTATTTAAAAAAAAATCATACCTATTTCTAACTCATTGTCCTCCATCAGGATATCAGCATTTGCCACCTCCAGGGGAGGCTGGCACACTCGTAACTGGTAGGCTGCAAAAGAAAAAAGAGAGATGATGTGGTTACAAAAGTCTGTAGTTTATAGAGATTAAGATCTTAAAGGTGCTGTTTGTAAGTTTTTGACTCTTCTTAAGCATAAAAAACCATAATTTGTGTGCAGATTTTAAAGAAACAAGCTAAGCGAACATTCTTGTTTATCTGAAAAACAGGGGGGTCCGTTCTTTGTACGCGAGTTACTCAGTGAGCTGGATTTGGTTATTGACGTTTTGACACGATCCAGGATTGTTTCGTCCTTCAAAACTGATGCAAGAGTTGTTGTCATAACAACAGTTCTGGTAGCTCCAACCTGGTCAGGAGCAGGCTCATTTCATATAAACAGGATTAGATCGGGTTAGTTCAAGCAAAGATAATACTGAAAGTATGTACCCAATTCTGATATTTTCTTACAGTAGTAGTTTTATACATTTGGGAAGATAGTAAATATTATTTAACAATATATAAAGTTAAAAATATATATTATTAAAACGGTAACACTTTACAATAAGGTTCATTAGTTAATGCATTTACTAACATGAATTAATCAAGAACAACACTTGTACAGCATTTATTAATCATAATTAAATATTTACTAATTCATTATTAACATCCAAGTCACGCTTGTTAACATTAGTTAATGCACCATGAGTTAACATGAACTAACAATGAACAATTGTATTTTCATTAACTAACGTTTACTAACATGAATAAATACGGTAGTAAATGTATTGTTCATTGTTTGTTCAGGTTAGTAAATGCATTAATTAATATTAACTAATGAACCTTATTGTAAAGTGTGACCATTAAAACGTATCCAATTTCCACTCCGAAACGAAAGTACAAAGACTGCCACCTGATGGTGCAAAGAGAAAACTTATTGATATGAACTTTTAGATACAAATGCACTTTAATTTGAGTATAATAACAGACATGCGCAATATGTGACTTTTTTTTTAAAAGCAATAACACATTTATGCAGTCATGCACATGTTTTGACAGTTAATATGACGGACATTTGATGCTTCACAAAAGTTGCAGACACCCTTACCAATATCAAAATGCTTTTGTAAACATCCAGTTATTCTTTACACTGATTAGAAAAACCAGCTACAATAATACTATGGCTACTATAATATAAAAAATCCGCTCTAACTGTAAAACTAAATTAATTAGTTGGGGGGGATGGGGGATTGGGGGTTGTTTTGGGGTGGTGGTTTTGGAGAAAGGGTTGTCGCAGGCCCCCGTTTACACTAGTGCGTTTTAGTTTTAAAACGGCGTTTTAGATAAAAAAACGATCCTCGTCCACACTAGCGTTTCACCTAGCGTTTCTGAACATATCTCCATCCACACGGCGCCACCAAAAACGTATATTATGTGACCATTCGCGCACTCTGGGCATGTGCGTTCTAGTATAAACAGGAAGCATGTGTCACGCTCGGCATTTGGTTATTGTTAGTCAACAAACAACGGTTGAACAATGAACGCGATGGCAAAGAAAGCAAGAGAGGTATTTTTGTGGACAGACGACGAGTTCGAGTTGTTACTAAACGTAACAAATGAATAACTGCACAATGACGCCTAAAACAGACAATAGTGCAAACAACGCTCCCATTTCTGTGTCCATGTTGTTGTTTACATTGAAAGGCTGGTCTGTTCTCTTCCGGTAGCGTTAAAGCCATGTGTTATAGTCATGTGATAGGGGCTTGACGAATAAGGGAAGGATATGCAATGACACAAAAGCCCCAATCAGGTAGCCAATCTCAGCAGCCCCACCTCCGTTTTCAGATGTCTCCGGCGTCTCCAGCGTTTCCAAAACGCTCCGTTTTCGGTGCTCGAAAACTCCGGCGTAGTGTGGACACATGGCGTAACCGTAGCAAAGCTTATGCATTTTAAATCTAAAACGCATTAGTGTAAACGGGGCCACAGACTGAAAAGTGAAGCACGGAGGGTGTGATGGGGGGCTATGTGTATTGGTTAGGGTTTGGGTTTAGAGGTTCTGGTGGACCCCTAATAGTATCGCTGGGGGCCCCAAAATGGCGTGGGCCTATAGAATTGTCCTAACCTCCTCCCTAGCGGTGCCCCTGTCTGTATCTACATTATTTTGCAAACTAGTTTTGATATAGTTGATATAATCACATGACAGAGATATAAGTCAAACCCTTTCCAATAGTTTGCCGTTACCCCTTTATATTAAAGGAAAAGTTCACTCAAAATATCCTTAACTCACCTTTTATTTGTTCAAAACCTCTATGAGTTTCTTTCTTCTGTTGAACGTAAAAGAAGATGTTTTGAAAAATGCTGGTTGCTGGAATTCATTGACTTCTGTTGTCATTTTTTAAATCCCAGCATTATTCAAAATATATTCCTTTGTGTTTAACAGGAGACAGAAACTTGCGGTAAAACACACAAGGAAAATAAACGATGATGTAAGTTTTGTTTTTGGGTGAAATATCCCCTTAAGTAGCTACAGCACTTCTCATCGCCACTGCTTTTGAACACAGTGACATGCACAATATTAAAATGTCACATTACACAATACCTGTCATTTTATTTTGGTTCAGCCTGTTATTCTCTCGTTCGCATTTATTCACCCCCTTTTGATAAAACGCCCCTGGCGCAATGTGACGTTCGCCACAGTTGCGTTGGCATCCAGTCAGCGCTAATGACAGACGAACCTGCCGTGACAAATAATGATGTGATTAAATAGGGTGACACAGAGGCGCATGGAAGGGTGACTATCACTGCACTACGGGCCGCTCCGGAAAAGCAATATCAATCGCTTACATCTCTGACAGCGGACACACACTAGCAAGTGAGCGTGTCAAGAGTTGTTGGAAATCGCCAAGAACCAAACGACTCGCGTAATGAGCGAATCACTCAAGAAGAGAGGGAATTAACCGAACGTTTATCCGGATACAGATTGCATGAGGAATGCATTTGTTGTGCCGCTCTGTCCTATGCAGCGCACAGATAGCCGCCAGTGTTGATGATAATTGCCGAGTAGCTTCGCGCTACGTTAATTATCCTGAAACGGTGAACCTCAAAGTTTGACATGACCGTTCAGACTGATTAAGATGGATATCAAGACCTTTGAGTTCTTCTGAAAAGAGGGGACGGAAGACTTTCGGCTTTGCCTTCTCTTGCCAAGTTGAGCGGAGTTGGAAACACACTAATTAGCTATTGAAGCCCACTTAGCATGTGGCTCCTCAGCTTGCTTTCCGATGGATTCCCTGTTGTGTTTTTCGTGGGGTATGTGGCCAAAATGGAACGGCAACAAAAGGGGCAGCTCAGAGAGCTGAGACTGGCCGCTCTGAACCGCAGCCATGTGAAAGAAGCCTACACTTCCAATGAAGAGGCTTTTTAAGAGGCTGTGAAAGTGGAGGGATTTCAAACACACAGGGTTACACTAAGACCCTGTTTACACCTGATATCAACAAGTAACTTTGAAGCATCTGATCAGAGGTGGACAACACTAAACAAGGGTGTAATTAGAGTCAAATATTTTTGAGTTGATCCACTTTCAACCATTTCCACAGGTGTCTGAACACCAACGTCAGGATTTTGCCAAGTCGCGATCTTGTATTATCATCTATGTTGATCCTTGAACATGTTGATCTTTGTGAATGTAATCCATACCTATTCCCTATCTCTAAACCCAACCATAACTGTACATTATTTCTAAAATCTGAGGAAATAATAGTTGGATAACAATAATGTAAAAGTGCATAAATCTAACCATCAGCCTAAACTTGTTTGAAGCATTTGTACTTCAAATTGTCTGCATAAAATTGTTGCTGTGCAAGCGTTTTTCAATGCAAAATGTTCACTGTTCATGTGCGGATTTAGGAGACATTTACGCAGAATGCATCTTTGCACCTGAAACGTGAAATATAGTGCTCGTGAATTAGGGTGCTCTCCGTCCATTCTATATCCCTTTTTAAACAAAAAAAAGGAAAACAAAGAAAACAGCCATCTTTAGTTTTTTCTTTTGCTCACAAAAAAAAAAAAACGAAAAAAAAAGGAACAAAAAAAAAAACAAAAAAAAAAACGAGATTTTGGCTAAATTATTTTTTAGGGCAGGAAAATAGAAAACGACTTTAAAATTCATTATACACATGTAGGCGGTGCTGAAATGCTTCTTTTGCTCTGATTGGTCAACCAAATCTGTGGTTGTAATGTAGCCTTCAAAATAATAGTCGTCTGCGAATCAGCGCCCACCTTAGTTTATATGCATAATTACATTATAATAATTAAAAGCTAATTATTATCATTTAGTTATGTATATAAACTAAGTTTATATATGCTGTCATTTGATCAGTTAGCAGGCTTACATTCGTTGCGTATGCATAAACTAAATAACAACGTAAATTAGCAGTATTATTAAACATTTGTCATTAAAATAAGGTCATAGTTTTCTGCCAAAAATACAGGCATTTCCGAGCAGAACCGGGTATGCATGATTGCTTCCGAGAAAGGCCTATATAATAATAGTATTAATAATAATAATATAAAGGGACTAAGCTGAAAAGAAAATGAATCAATGAATATTTATAATAATAATAATAATAATAATTATTATTATTATTATTATTATAATGCCTATAGTTTGCCGCCAAACTTCTTGCTGTTGTGCACCTAATGTTGATAACCATTTCTGAGCAGCACCTGTTTTGCATGCTTGTTTCAGAGCTTCTGTTGGCCTACATAATAATAATAATAATAATAATAATAATAATAATAATAATAATAATAGGTTAATAATAATAATAATAATAATAATAATAATAATAATAATAATAGGTTAATAATAATAATAATAATAATAACTAATATTGTTTACTTAAGTGTTTTTTTATTGTTTAGTTTTTTAAATAGTTGTTAGCAGACCAGAATAAGAACACATTTGGCCCTGGGGCTATAACAAAGGGTTACGTTTGTTTTTATTTTATTTCCTCCTCTTTGAATTATATTTAAACTATATTACATATAGATACACACACACACACACACACACACACACACACACACACACACACACACACACACACACACACACATATGTGTGTATATAAATATTACAGTAAAATATTATTTACTGTCATCATGGCAAAGATAAAATTATTATTAAAACTATTATGTTTAGAAATGTGTTGAAAAAATCTCTCCGTTAAACAGAAATTGGGGAAAAAATAAACAGGGGGGCTAATAATTCTGACTACAACTGTATTATATATATTTTATGTTATATTGAAATATACATAAATATATATACAATGTTTCATTTTTTTAATAAAATGATGTAGAAAAATAAGGGAATAATAGAAGGTAAAAGAAATGTTTTGCTAATAAATAAAGCTTTAAAGTAAGCATTTTCTTTTGACAATCAGTTTGGGACTTCAATCCGTTTTCTGAGAAGGAGGTGGGCCTCGAAGTGAAAAAAGTTGACTACCCCTGCTTTACATCAATGTATTTTGCAACACCAGAAGTCACAAGAGGCACTTTTAAATGCATGTTAATACAATGCACAAACCTGTCTGAAAACAATCCGATACCAGGTAGAAAACTGCATCTAAATGTATGGAATGAATAAAAACTTACTTTCCCCCTAGTCTGTTGATTTTCCTTGATAAATCATGCACCAGGGAAGTGGATAGTGCAGATCTGCTTTAGCGTTTGTTACTTCTGAGTGCCATTAGAACGAGACTTCGGAAATTAAGTCGTTAAAATGGGCTGCTTGGTGCTTTCTCGAACTCAGAGATGCCTCTTTGATGTCCTTGGTGTCTGGACGGAATATTGAGTAAAGCCCCACTAATAAACCTGAGTGAATTTGGAGGGCATGATCTCTGCATTTGAGAGCCCATTTCCAGCTCATAATCATATTCCACAGATTCCTGTCTAAGCTGCTTTGGCTAGATTGGCTTTAAAACACTGGAGGATGCGACATCAGAGAGCAGATTGGCAGACCCGACAGAGCCATAATATGATTAGATAACGTACTAAATACTAGATGAATATTTCAGTTTAATGGATGGTAATTTTTACTAATTCATATCAAAGCAGTTGGTGGAAATAAAGTTGTCTTTCAGCCTCGGTGTCCCATTTATTCAGAATCAAAGCTAAACTCATTATGATGAAGCGGGGTATTCCCAAGGCAAATCTTAGTAAATATAGACGATCCTTTTTTCTTTGTTATGTATGCACATCGCTGTCTTAAGGATCTGCAGATGGAGTCATCTGCAATTCAATCCACCAAGAAAGTGAACTCATCGAGTGATAAAACAATATGGTCTGAAGCATTACATCTCGCCGCAATAGACTTTTCAGCTTCACATTAAACTTGTATGAAGTGTTTGATGACAGAATCAAAACTCTGTGATGATTTACTCAGCCTTTCAAAACCTTAAAGGGACAGTTCACAAAAAAGTTTTACTCTTGACTTGTTCCAAAGCAACTTGAGTTTGTTTTTGTTCTGTTGAACACAAAAGAAGATATTTTGAAGAATGTTGGAGACCTGTGGCCATTGACGTTCATAGTAGAAAAAACAAATACTTTGGATGGTTACAGGTTTCAGCATTCTTTAAAATATCTTCTTTTATGTATTTATAACTGCTTTTAAAAAAAGGGTGATTTGTATTTTTGGGTGAACTATCCCTTTTAAGAAAAAGTTCCTTGCTGCTTTTGCCATTACCTCCGTGCGCTTGATTTGTTCAAAATCATGTTGAGTTGTTTTTCCTTCTGTTGACAACAAAAGAAGGTATTTTGAAGAATGTTTGAGACCTGTAACCATAGACTTCCATAGCATGAAAAAAAAAAAATACTATGGAAGTCAATAGTTACAGATTTCCAACATTCTTCAAAATATCTTCTTTCATGTTCAACAGAATTCAAACTGCTTTTGAAAAAGGTGATTTTTATCTTTTGGGTGAACTATCCCTTTAAGAAAAAGTTCCTTACTGCTTTTTCATTACTTCTATACTCTTGACTTGTTCCAAAGCAGTCTGAGTTGTTATTTTGTTTTGTTGAACACAAAAGATTCTATTTTGAAGAATGTTGGAAAAATGTAACCACTGACTTTCATAGTAGGAAGAACAAATTCTATGGAAGTCAATAGTTACAGATTTCCAACATTCTTCAAAATATCTTCTTTCATGTTCAACAGACTTAAAACTGCTTTGGAAAAAAGGTGATTTTTATTTTTGGGTAAAATATCACTTTAAAAAAAAGTTGCTTGCTGCTTTTGCCAATACGTCCACACTCTTGACTTGTTCCAAAGCAGTTTGAGTTGTTATTTTGTTATTTGTTTTGTTGAACACAAAAGAAGACATTTTGAAGAATGTTGAAAACTTATCACTGACTTTCTTAGTAGAAAAAACAAACACGGTGAAAATCAATGGTTACATGTTACCGACATTTTTCTAATTATCTTATTTTGTGGTCAATAGAACAAAAAATAAATAAATAAATAAATAAATAAAAATAATAATAAAACTTTTGGGTGAACTATACTTTTAAAAAAAGGTTTCTTGCCGCTTTTTACATCCACACTCTTGACTTATTCCAAAGCAGTTTGAGTTTTTATTTAGTTTTTGTTTTGTTGAACACAAAAGGAGATATTTTGAAGAATGTTTAAAACCTGTAACCATTGACATCCATAGCATGAAAAAACAAATACAATGCAAGTCAATAGTTACAGATTTCCAACATTCTTCAAAATATCTTCTTTCATGTTCAACAGAATTAAAACTGCTTTGGAAAAAGGTAGATTTGTAATTTTAAGTGAACTATCCTTTTAAGAAAAAGTTCCTTGCTGCTTTTGCCATTACTTCCACACTCTCAACTTGTTCCAAAGCAGTCTGAGTTGTTATTTTGTTTTTGTTCTGTTGAACACAAAAGAAGATATTTTGAAGAATGTTGAAAACTTGGGGTTAGGGTTATCATTGTCTTTCATAGTAGGAAAAACAAACACGGTGAAATTCGATGGTTACGTTTCCGACATTTTTCAAATTATCTTATTTTGTGGTCAATAGAACAAAAAAATTCAAAATAATAATAATATTTAAAAAAAAAACGTTTGGGTGAACTATACTATTAAGAAAAGGTTTCTTGCTGCTTTTGCAATTACTTCCCACTCTTGACTTACTCCAAAGCAGTTTGAGTTATTTTGTTTTTGTTTTGTTAAACACAAAAAACATATTTTGAAGAATGTTTGAAACCTGTAACCATTGACTTCCATAGTAGTGAAAAACAAATTCTATGGAAGTCAACTGTTACAAGTATTCAACCTTCTTCAAAATACCTTATTTCTTGTTCAACAGTATTAAAACTGCTTTGGAAAAAGGGTAATTTTTATTTTTAGGTGAACTATCCCTTTAAGAAAAAGCTCCTTGCTGATTCTGTCATTACATTTATACTCTGAGTTGTTCTAAAGCAGTTAGAGTTATTTTGTTCTGCCGAAAACAAAATAAGATATTCAGAAGAATGTTGGAAACGTGTAACCATTGACTTCCACTGTATTAAAAAAAAATAATAATAAAAAATAAATAAATAAATAAATAAATAAATATATATATATATATATATATGAAAGTCAATGGTTACAGGTTTTCAACATACTTCAAAATATCTTTATGTTCAACAGACGTCAAACTTCTTTGAAAAAATGGTAATTTGTATTTTGGGGTGAACTATTCCTTTACGAAAACATGCCTTGCTGCTTTTTTTGTCACAAAGTGAAAGTGAATGGTTACCGATTTTAGTCTATTCCTAAAATTGCTTTTTCATAAAACTACACGTATAATATTTTGATATTCTTATTCCCCATTCATTCCCATGTACCGAACAATGCTTCATGAAGATTTACCAAAAACATTTGTTCCAAGACAAAGAGGTTTGAAATGACACGAGTGTGGATAAAAATCACATTTTAGGTGAACTAACCCTTCATTAAGGGCTTTAGTAAAACTGAATGCAAAGTGTACGCAGACTAATCATAGAGCCGCATAACCTTGTAATGTTTGGCATGACTCACAGTCTGAAAGGGTCATTTTCTTTCAGTGCTTCTCAGATTCATTAAGCCCCGAGCGACAGCTGACATGAGTCGAGAATCGATGTGAAAGCATGTAACAAACTATAAATACTAGCCAGGAGCAGACTTGGGTCAATATGATCAGTGTAAACGCAAGTCACTTTACATTCACGGTGGGGATTGAAATGACACTATATTGACAGATAATTATTGAAAGCAAAACTCAGTCTGCGATGCATCTCAGTTTCTTGAAAAGCATCGAACACGAGTTAGTATCAAGGTCAAAATTAAATCAACCTATGCAATAGTGCAGGTTTGTTTAGGTGGAGTCTGAATAAATGATGAACAACCATTCAATTAAAATGACGAACTTAATGTGGTGGGCGACATTGTGGCTCAGTGGTTAGCACTGTCGCCTTACAGCAAGGTCACTGCCAGTCCCGGCCCTGGCCAGTTGGCATTTCTGTGTAGAGTTTGCATGTTCTCCCTGTGTTTTGGTGTGGGTTTCCTTTGGGTGCTCCGGTTTTCCCCCACAGTCCAAACACATGCGGTATAGGTAAATTGAATAAGCTAAATTGGCCGTAGTGTGTGTAAAGGGTGTTTCCCAGTACTGGGTTGCAGCTGGAAGGGCATCCGCAGTGTAAAAGATATGCTAGAATAATTGGTAGTTTATTCCACTGTGTTGACCCCTGATGAATAAATTAACTGCAAACTGCTTTGTTAACTTGGTGAGGTATTAAAGGGATAGTTCCTCCCAAAATTAATATTTACTCACTACTTACAGTACACACCCTCAAGTGGTACCAAACTTTTATTGGTTTCCTTCTTCTGTTGAACCCAAAATAAGCTATTTTGATGAAAGCTAAAATCTGTAACATTTGCATTCATAGTAGGATAAACAAATACTATGGGAGTCAATGGTTACAGGTTTTCAGCATTTCTCAAAATATCTTCTTTAGAGTTCAACAGAAGAAGTTAAATGCTTAAAGGTTTAAAACAATCAAATGTCAATTAAATAATGAAAGAATTACAATTTTTTGAGTGAACTATCACTTGAACTACTGTTTAAGTGTTAAAAAAAGAGCCAAAAACCTGTAACTACTGAGTTCCTAGTGGGAAAATCTATTTCTATGGAAGTCAATGGTTACAGGTTTTTAGCTTTCTTTAAAATATCTTCATTTGAGTTCAACAGAAGAAGGAAACCCATAAAGGTTTCAAACAAGATATTCTTAAGAACGCTAAAAACCTGTAACCATTGACTTTCTAATAGGATAAACAAATACTATGGAAGTCAATGGTTACAGGTTTTCAGCATTTCTCAAAATTTGTTAAGAGTTCAAACAAGTAAATGAAGATTAAATGATGAAAGAATTATCGTTTTTGAGTGAACTGTTCCTTTAACTACTGTTGAAGTGAAAGCCTGAGAACAATTGAAGACTCTAGAATATAAAAGGAGATATTTTAAAGAATATTGAAAACGTGTAACCATTGACTTTTATAGTAGGAAAAACAAAGACTATGGAAGTCACTGGTTCCAGGTTTTCAGCATTTCTCAAAATATCTTCTTTAGAGTTTGAAGGAAGAAGGAAACACATAAAGGTTTAAAACAAGTAAATGGAGATTAAACGATGACAGAATTTTCATTTGAGTGAACTATCCCTTTAACTACTGTTGAAGTTAAAGCATGAGAACAATTAAAGGCTCCAGAACATCACAGAAGACATTTTAAAGAAAGCTAAAAACCTGTAATCTTTGAGTTCCTAGCATGAAAAAAAAAAAAACAAATATTATGGAAGTCAATGGACACAGGTTTTCAACAATTCTCAAAATATCAAAAAGGAAGCGCATAAAGGTTTAAAACAAGTAAATAGAGATTAATCGGTGACAATTGTCTTTATTTTTGGATGAACTGTTCCTTTAACTGTTAAAGTGAAAGCCTGAGAACAATTAAAGACTCTAAAACACAAAAGAAGATATTTTGAAGAAAGCTAAAAACCTGTAACCATTGACTTTCATAGCATTTGTTTCCATTGAGTTTCTAGAAGGAAAATCAAATATTATGGGAGTCAATGGTTACTGGTTTTCAGCATTTCTCAAAATATCTTCTTTAGAGTTCAATAGAAGAATGCAACCTTAAAAGGTTTCAAACAAGTAAATAGTGATCATCATTTCACTATCGATCAGTGAACTGTCCCTTTAACTACTGTTGAAGTGAAAGCCTGAGAGCAATTAAAGACTCTAGAATATAAAAGGAGATACTTTGAAGAAAGCTAAAAAACTTGACTTTCATAAAAGGAAAACAAATACTATGGAAGTCAATGGTTACAGGTTTTTAGCATTTCTCAAAATATCTTCTATAGAGTTCAACAGAAGAAGGAAGCACATAAAGGTTTAAAACAAGTTAATAGAGATTAATTGGAGACAATTTTTATTTTTTATTTTTGAATGAACTGTTCCTTTAACTGTTGAAGTGAAAGCATGAGAACAATTAAAGACTAAAACACAAAAGAAGATATTTTGAAAAAGTTGAAAACCTGTAACCATTGACTTTCATAGCATTTGTTTTTCTTTTAATGAAAGCCAATGGTTACAGGTTTTCAGCTTTTTTTCTAAATATATTCAATAGAGTTTAACAGAAGAAAGGTGATAAACAGTGATTAAATAATGTCAGAATTTTCTTTTTTTCAGTGAACTATCCTTTTAACTTCTGTTAAAGAGAAAGCCTCAGAACAAATATGCTTTTTTCGGGACCCAAACAAGACCAAGGCTGATATTTAGACAAAGATTAAACATTTAGATGCAAGACTTGATATTTAGATTCATGACCACGGTTCATATTTAGGGTGTTTTCATGTGTTCCAGTAGGTATGGTTTGAAATATATACACATGATAATGATATTAATCAAAACAATACCTCTGTAAACACTGCCTGAAATTATGTTTAAAAATAAACTACAAGATAGTTTGTTTGATATGAAATAAATCCAACTCAATACACCAAAAAACCAAGCAAAATCATAATTCATAACTGGAAATGTATGAAATGTAGCAGCGTCTGATACAGCTACAGCAGCACCTCTTTTGTCTTAATACGTTTTGTAATTGCTATTCTCTGCATTTCAAGAAGCCTTGACTGAATGAATACAGAGGCAAATCACTTAATGAGTGAGTCACAGAATCATTTATACGTCTCACCATGGTAACTCAGCACAAAGAAGCCACTTCCACTGAAGTCACTGTGGAACTTGATGAGGATCTGGTTGGATGTGCTGTAGACAGACTCCAGCGCTGTGTTTCCGCTGAACTGACCGATCTGAGGCGAACTCTGGTCTGGACCATCCCTGTAAAATACACAAGTGAACTCATCAATATGTCCAATAGCAGACAGCAGCTCTCAATCTGTGGTTAGCTTCTACTTAATATGATATATAGTCTTAAAAATCATATGAAATTAAAAGAATGCGAATATTGAGATGTTAGTATCAGTATTGTAAGTCTTTTTTTTTAAACACTTTTATTGTTTCAGAAAAATGTGATGCATACATACTGTATTAGTAACCAAATACCAATCAAAGAACACCCACCCCGTCCCGACATTCAAATAGAAAAAAAATAAAATAAAAAAAATGCATTCTCATGCGAGGAAAGTAGTGCATAAACAAATAAATAGAAAATAAAGATTATCAAAAATAACATAAAATAATATTAAAATATAAATAAAATGGCAATTTTGTTAAAAAAATATATATATATAAAAAATAAATACCATTAAAACATTGACATTTCAACATATACATTCCAGTGAAAGTGAAAAGTATATTAAAGTTAGTCATTACAAACAGTGCATAACAGTCACATTGTTTGGGATTACTAAACGGTCAGTCCACTCTTAGGCCCCTAAAACGGCGTTTTAGAATGAAAACGATCCACGTCGAAACTCGCGTTTTACCCAGCGTTTCTGAACTGCTCTCCGTCCACACCAAAACGCTGAAAACCCACATCACGTGACCACACACACTCTTTGGCAAGCGCTGCAGCCCATCTACCCAGATGAGAGCTGTGCTAGTCGGACTTCTCATCAAGCATCTCCCGCTGGATCTAACCTCACTATATTTATTAAACGGGCTATTTCATTCATCTTGTTGTCTTTATCTAACGACATGTTCCCTAACTTTGGTCATTGGAATCTATTACTTGTTCTCAGGTAACGTGTTTTGGCTGAGCGCAAAGATAAGTTAATGATTAATGTAAGCACGTACATTCTGTATATTGACTGATCCCTTGCCTTTATTTCCTGTAATGTATAAACTTATTGTATGTTATACTTTTATAATGGCCATTATCGATTATTAAAACTGATATTCAGCAAAAGAGAGGGTGTGTTTCGTATTTTCACTGAAATTGAAAGAAGGCAGTTGTTATCCGCTCTGTTTTCTTATAAATATCCACACAGTGAAGATGACGCTCATAAATGCAGAACGGCGCCTCAACATTTCTGCTGTCTGTTTAGCTGTTAATATTAAAATGAAAATAGGCAGTTCCTTAAATCATATTTACATTTTATTGTTTAGAAAGTGAAACAACGTAGCTAGAGTGATTTGAATGAAGTTATAAAATATACTGTTCCCTTTGAAGATTTACCCGTGTCCTCGGTATAATCTGCTTTTCCATATCAAACTGAGAAGAAGAGACTGCAGCCTTGATCAAACCTGCGAAGTCTGAACTTACACGGAGAAGATGCAGGACTGAACTGTGTGTGTTAGGCTACTTAATATTGAGGAAAAGCCCCAATCAGAGAGGCGAATGTCTGCAGCCCCGCCTCCATTTTCAGATGTCTCCGTTTTCCATCATCCACACTGAGACAGAGCAGCAGCGTTTCAGAATGAAAACAGCCTCTCCAGCGTTTTCGAAACGCTCCGTTTTCGGCGCTCGAGAACTCCGGCGTAGTGTGGACGGTTGGCGTAACCGTAGCAAAACTTATGCGTTTTCAAACTAAAATGCATTAGTGTAAACGGGGCCTTATTTAAACAATGAAGGTCCCAAATCTTGTAGAGTATGTGCATTTTTTTGTTTGATTGAATAAGTCAACCTTTCCATTGCTATACACGACGACATTTCCTTAATCCAGAGTGACATGCGAAGCGCCTGATTGCCATTCACTGGAAAAGTATTGTAAGTTTTAAGGATACAGCGGGAAAAATAAGTATAGAACGTCAGCATTTTTCTCAGAAAGCATATTTCTAAAGGGGACGCTGACTTGAAATTTTCCCCAGATGTTGGTAACAACCAAAGAATTCCATATATGCGGAGAATAAATCTTGTGGCATTCTGTGGAAGGTGCTCTAGGAGTATGGGGTTAGAGGCGCTCTGTTAGAGGCTGTCTCGTACCTGTATGAACAGAGCAGGCTGGGATGAGAATCAGCACCTTTAAGTTCAAGGCCATGGTGCTCCACTGGAAAAAGTTGGCTTGCCATCTCCAGGTTGGAGGAAAGTTCTTACCCTAGGTGGAGGAGGTCAAGTATCTTGGGTTTTTGTTCATGAGTGAGGGAAGGATGGAGTGTGAGATTGACAGGCGGATCGGTGCAGCGGCTGCAGTAATGCTGTCGATGTATCGGCCCATTGTGGTGAAGAAGGAGCTGAGCGGAAAGGCAAAGCTCTCGATTTACCAGTCAATCAACAGTCCTACTCTCACCTATGGTCATGAGATTTGGGTCAAGACTGAAAGGACAAGATCTCAGGTACTAGCAGCCAAAATGAGTTTCCTTTGCAGGGTGGCAGAGCGCACCCATACAGACAGGGTGAGGAGCTCTGTCATCCGGGAGGAGCTCAGAGTAGAGCCGCTGCTCCTCCACATCGAGATAAGTCAGCTGAGGTGGCTCTGGCATCTGTTTTAGGAGGTGTTCCAGGCATTGAGAGGAGGCCTCGGGGAAGACCTAGGACACGCAGGAGGGACTATATCTCTCGGCTGGCCTGGGAACGTCTCAGCAACCCCTCTAGAGGAGCTGGAGGAAGTGTCTGGGGAGAGGAAAGTCTGAGTTTCTCTCCTGAGACTGCTGCCCCCGCGATCCGCCCCCCGGAAAAGCAGATAAATGAATGAATGAAAAATAAATGTAGCTAGTTTCAATAGTATTCTAGCATCTAACTAGTTTACAAATGAAGTTATGCGTAATAAAATGACATGACACAGGGGAAAAGTATAGAACACATGAAGAAAGAGGTGTAGAAAGGCATGGAATGCCCAGACAGCAGCTGAAATCTCTCAGTAGTTCTTCAGCAACCCTCTGCTCTACCTCAGCTGCTTCAGTACAACATCTACATTAGCAGGAGGACGAAGATAAAACCAGGGTGGACATTTCAGAAAAATCAATGATCCAAAACACAGCCAAGGAGACTGTCAAATGCTTTCAGAGAAAGAAAATCAAGCTGTGGAATGGCCTAGCCTCACCTGACTCGAATCCAATAGAAAATAAAGATCAGATTTAATAGAACCATTAAGATTTAAGCAATTAAAAAACATTATTTTATATATTTTTAGTTTGGCTGCATAAGAGGCCGATCGAATGCGCTTTTTGCGTTAAGAGGGGCATCTGTTGAATGGTTTAATAAAAGCCGCAAGTGTTTTGCACGCCGCTCAACCCAGAGCAGAAGAGTGTGTGTTGTCAGTGAACTTTTAAAGAGCATGGTTCCTGCTACATTCACGCTTCCATGGTGAGGCGCCACACCAAAAAGCATCCCTTCACGGCTACAAAACAGCTTCCCATTCAAAACATTTGGCTATTGTTGTTGTTTTTAATAGCTGGTTATAATCGCACCAAAACGTATTAAAAGGTAAGTGAATATATATATATATATATATACAGTATATATATATATATATATATATATATATATATATATATATATATATATAACAGCGCAAGCTTTTCTGTAACTGTGATGTGCGCTTTTTGTTAAACCCTTTGAGGCTGCGTGCTGACTTACTGACTGACAGGTGCGTGATGCGTGAGGCCAGCAAACACAACGTAGCTTTCAGTTATGATGAACACAGTTTCCATAATTATTCTTTATTTATAGCTAAAGGTCTGTGGCTCTGCATACAGTGACTTTTTGATCTGGAGTTTATAACCGTTTCACTTCAGGACGCATTAATGCTGTTTTAAGTCTATTGGAGACATTCAGAAATATTCCTAGCAATTCTAATAAATGTTGTAGACATACTCACTACATAAAGGCGCTAAATCGCATTTCAGCAGCGTTTATTTGAGGGCGCACCTGAAGATCTGCGCTTGACCAGTGTAAGTTATATATTAAGAGGTTTTGTTCACAGGCAGAGGAAATTGGCGAAATTCTTTTTTCCTTCTCAATTGACCTTATTCTAAAATGCGGAAGTGCGCCTGTTTTTGCGATTGTCTTAGAACTTCCGTTTCAGTCGCCTATGGGAGAAATGACAAGGAATAATAAACGGCAAAAAACGGTCAAACTACTTGCTCTACAAACAAATGTTTGCATGACTATCAGACCAAGTAGAATAATACAACAAGGAAATATCAGTTTGCAACATCAAACAACGAAACGAGCAGTTTTTAATGTCTAAAAATGAATGAAAGTGAATGAGACCGGAAGTCTCGTGCCAAAAAGATTCAAATGGCAGCGCCCGCTCGTCGGTGGAGAATAAGGTCAATATAAAAGGTGTTTTTGAAAAGGAAAAGAAAAACAACAAAACTGTTTACAAAAAGTCAATATATGAGCGCGTTGCCGTTGTCTTTTTATAGTGCAGCGCGCAGACTTGAACTGCGCGCGCGAGAGAGGGGAAACCTTATATCAAGACATAATGTTTAAAATAATGATTTCTATTTAAAAAGTAAAAGGTTTTTGTGATATTATAATAACAGCGGGGTATTAAATAAATGCATATTTTCATTGGAGAGAGCGATTTGAGAAAGTCTGCTATTTTTAATTAATACAAATCAGCAAATCATAAATCAGTATTTTAAAATGCAATATTTAATGTGTCAGACACAAAATAGACACGTCAGTTTTTTTTACTCTATTCAATAATAATTGAATATTAATTTGACCAGTAACCGTTAATATCCGATTAACGAGCCGCGGTCGTCGTAACAAAACTAACCGAAATGAGCATCCCTAATTTTTACACTCTGTTAAAAAACTCACACCTGAGCAGTTCATGTGACTTTTATTTGATGCGTTTGAAAACGCCGTTTCGAAGAACCAAGAAATATGTGCTCATGGATACATATGGCTGCTTTTTTATTATACAAATCAACAGATTTTGAAACAAAGAAGGTACTGATTATTTTAGAAGCACAAAACCCATCTGCAAACTAGCTTACATAAGGAGCAAATGCAGCATATGCATGTTATAAGAGTCATTTTTCACTCTTTTCAGAGCAAACGCGCCTCTATTCTAGGAAAATGAAGCTTATTATACATTCCGCCTTGTTTACAAAACGGCTCAGTTAAAGTTGCTCTGTTACTGTGGGTGGCAAACAGAATTGATTTCAAAGATTTTCAGTTGATCACAGCATGAGTAATTCATTAAATGATGACCAAAAAGTCTTATAAGTGGGCATAAAGACAAACGTTCTGCATTTTAAAGCTTTGTGGGTTTCGCAGTTACACATTCAGTAAATTAAACATTTTTAAGACTCATCTTTATCCTACTTTATCATTTAAATGAGCTTTTAACTCACTGAAATGCGACTTTAACCTATAGTGGCCCAGTAAAAATAATGACAGAGTAAATAAAGTACGTTCTTCATGCTTTAAGACTGATCTCTGCAGCAGTACATCACCGAACGCTGCTTTTATGAGCCATATTATCTGAAATGGGAGCAAAAACAGCAATATCTCCTCTATTATTGACTGCAGGAAAAAGCGGGGAGCACATCTCTAAAGCAGTCTGCGTCTAGTAGTTTATTAAGCTGTCTTTCTGCTGCTTTTACATTAGACCAAGCCAGCGGAAATGCATGAAGTCTTTGTTCTGTACATGAACGATAGAAGTGGACTAATGAACCAGAAGACACTGTTTTATCTAGGTCACATATGATGCATGAGATGGTCACCGGGAGCAGCACACTATGGAGAAACACTGAGGCACGTATGCCAGTTTTTGGGACAGACCGAAGCTCTAGAACATGCAACATATATTCCAGAATGCACAGAGTGAGTAAGACCGAAAAATGCAATAATAATGTAACCGCTCCGTGTGGTGAAAGTGCATTATTTAAAGCCATGGCGAGTGTATGCAGAATGTATTAATAAATAAAAGCGCCCTCTGGAATTTTTTTTCTTGAAACAAGAGGGACATCTGATATGGGAAGTGAACAGATGACATTAATTATTGGATTCATGGTGGGTTTCGTTCGATGCATTATTTCATGTCCCTCGCAAGCGTGTGTCAAAACGATGTGAAGGACAATTAGTCAAAAGCCTCTGCTCTTCCAAACAACCGACTGGCCTGAACTGACTCTGTAAGGACACAAACTCTGCTGCTATTTCTCTCAGAAATCTGTCAGCCGACGTGGTCACACTTTATTTCAGGGTGCGTTCATAAGACTGTCCTTTATAATCATGACATGGCTCATTTTATGCAACTGTTATTAAGTGTCATTCGCTCAGCTATGAAATTTTAAATGGAAAGATGACATTATTTATATGAATTTATTATGTATTTTATTATCTATAAATACATCACAACCTGTTTTTGTCTTTTACCAAGACAACAAAACCTGTCATAAATCTGTCATCAACATGATGTCATGAATTGTAAAACAGCGTCATTAATATATACGTATATAAATATATATACACTCATCGGCCACTTTATTAGGTACACCTTACTTGCCATTTTGCCTTCAGAACTGCCTTAATCCTTCATGGCATAAATTCAACAAGGTACTGAAAATACTCCTTAGAGATTTTGGTCCATATTGACATGATAGCATCAAGCAGTTGCTGCAGATTTGTTGGCTGTACGTCCATGATGCAAGTCTCCCGTTCCAAAGGTGCTCTATTGGTTTTGGATCTGGTGACTGTGGAGGCAGTACAGTGAATTCATTGTCATGTTCAAGAAACCAGTCTGGGATGATTTGCGCTTTAGGAGATGGTGCTTTATCATGCTGGAAGTAGCCATCAGAAGATGGGTACACTGTGGTTATAAAGACATGGACATGGTCAGGAACAAAAGTCAGGTAGGCTGTGGCATTGACACGATGCTCAATTGGTACTTATGGGCCCAAAGTGTGCCAAGAAAATATCCCCCACACCATTACACCACCACCACCAGCCTGAACCATTGACACAAGGCAGGATGGATCCATGCTTTCATGTTGCTGACACCAAATTCTGACCCAACCATCTGAATGTGGCAGCAGAAATCGAGACTCATCAGACCAGGTGAGTTTTTCCAATCTATTGTCTAATTTTGGTGAGCATGTGCAGATTGTAGCCTCAGTTCTTTTCTTAGCTGACAGGATTGGCTCCTGGTGTGGTCTTCTGCTGCTGTAGCTCATCTTCCTCAAGGTTGGACATATTGTGCGTAAGAGATGCTCTTTTGCAGACCTCGATTGTAATGAGTGGTAATTTGAGTTACTGTTGCCTTTCTGTCAGCTGGAACCAGTCTGGCCATTCTCCTCTGACCTCTGGCATCAACAAGGCATTTGCGCCCACAGAACTGCCGCTCACTGGATATTTTCTCTTTGTCACACCATTCTCTGTAAAACCTAGAGATGGTTGTGCCTGAAAATCCCAGTAGGTCAGCAGTTTCTGAAATACTCAGACCAGCCCGTCTGGCACCAACAACCATGCCACGTTCAAAGTCACTTAAATCATGTTTCTTCCCCATTCTGATGCTCGATGTGAACTGCAGCAGATCGTCTTGACCATGTCTACATGCCTCAATGAGTTACTGCCATGTGATCGGCTGAGTAGACATTTACATTAACGAGCAGTTGGACAGATGTACCTAATAAAGTGGCCAGTTAGTATATTTTGACCTCAACAAACAAAGGCACAAGCTGAATTCGCCATTAAAATGCCAATAAATATTAATGATGCTTAAAAAAAAATATTTGACAGTAATGGCACTTTAATTGAGACAGTTTAATGACAATTCATGACACAATTATTATGACCTAATGACGATCATGTTTATGACAGGTTTATAACAGATTTATGACAAGATAAAGTTGTCATGATAAAGTTACATGCCTGTTAGGATGTATTTGTTTATGTCAATTGTCATAACAAACAATGTCATCTTTGCATTTAAAATGACATAACTGAGCAAATGACACTTAATGACTGTTGTCATAAGTGTGCAGAAAATCTCATTCATGTGTCGTGTCATGATTATAAAAGTTTCACGGCAGTCTTATGAACATTCCCTTTAAGTAAAGTAAAGTTTTACCGCAGACGTTAACAACATTTCATGTTGTGCCCCCCCCAAAAAATAAGAAAAAAAGCATTATGATGTACTTAGCAACTTTTTCCTCAAAAAACTTAAGTCTAAAATCAGTATTGTTGTTTAATTATTCCTCGTACTCATCCAGCTAAACCTCTAAATATACTTCTTGTTTGAAGACACACTCCCTTTGGAGACTAAAGCACCAAAACAAATGGGTTTAATTTCCAAGAGGAGACCAAAAGCAGTAGCTACAGAAAGCAAACACACTGAAGTATGCCTAATTAGCAAATTCTTCTCTTGAAAGGTTAAAGAAACAAAACTCGCAATGGAATTTATGCACAAACGATAAAGAAAGTCAGAACCAGAAACTTTCCAGCAAGATAATTAAGACAAGTTTAAATGTTTTTGTATAATTTATGAAAGAAATAACTAATATTTATTTATCATTCATTCATTTTCCTTAAGCTTAATCCCTTTATTCATCAGAGGTTGCCACAGCAGAATGAACCGTCAACTATTCCAGCATATTTTTCATAGTGGATGCCCTTCCAGCTGCAACCCAGTACTGGGAAACACCCATATGCACTACGGCTAATTTAGTTTATCCAATTCACCTATAGCGCATGTTTTTGGACTTGTGGGGGATACCAGAACACCCTGAAGAAACCCATGCCAACACAGGGAGAACATGCAAACTCCACACAGAAATGTCAACAGGCCCAGCCGGGACTCAAACCAGCGATCCTCTTGCTATGAGGCGACATTGCTAACCACTGAGCCACTGTGTTGCGCCTATTTATTCATATAAATATATATATATATATATATATATATATATATATATATATATATATATATATATATATATATATATATATATACATATATATACATACAGCTTTTGTGTAAACACATGTACTAAAAGTAATGCTATTTTATAGTAGATGATATTTTAACAGTCAGTTCTTCAATTGTTTTATGGGCTTAACAAGATAGTTCGCCCAAAAAAAAAAAAAAAAAAAAAAAAATTACTCATTATTTACTTAACCTCAAGTGATTATAAACATTTAAGACTTTCTTTCTTCTGTTAAAACAAAGATATTTTGGGGGGAAAAAAAAGCTGAAAACCTGTAACCATTGACTTCCATAGTATTTGATTTTCTTGCTACGATTTCTTTTCAACTTTTTGTATTGAACAGAAGAAAGAAACTCTTAAAGGTTTTAAACAAGTTGAGGGCAAAAGAAATATTGACAGAATTGTGGGTGAACTATACCTGTTTATTACACAATATCTAATTATTTATTACACAATATATTATTTCCAACGACTAAAATGTCAATGCAAGTCAATTCTTAAATTGCAGAGTGTAAATTTAAACATAAAAAAATCAACAAGCAGAGATATATATCCCATAATGCAATACATAACCACAAATCTACAAGATGTAAGAAGCCTTTGGTGTCAACAGAATGTGTCTGTAAAGTTTCAACTCAAAATAGAAGATTTCCTCCAGAATCTACCCATTTTTATGACTGAGTGTTTTTGTAGCCTGTGCCTTTAAATGCAAATGAGCTGCTTCTCATTTGCATTTAAGCTGCCCACCGTTCTGCTTCTTCTGCGTTACATCGGATAAACAGCAGTCAGTGACTCATCCGACAGACTCGGATGAAGCTGAAATACAGCTCATTAGCCAAAAATACCAAGTAAGTTTATTTCATGTATTTGTGGTGGAGTTTATTCAAGCCTTTCTGATATGATGAGTCACACAAATGCGCCATGCGGCCGTGGTGATTATAGCGGTTATGAATTAGATAGCGATTTTCTTTATTACAAAAATGCTCTGTTTTTAAAACTTCTTAAATTTATAAAACTTATAAAAATCTCAGAGACGTAAAACAGATATGTTAATCTCAGTGTGTATTCATGGTATCATAGAAACATGGCGCCTGTCAATCAATTCGGTGGGCGGGAATCACAATGCTATTTTAAGGTCAGGAAATCAATAAAAGGCAATTGTTGTGTTTCTATCACTCCAATAAACTATACCTGCACAGAGTAGAGCTGCACAATTCTGGCTAAAATGAGAATCGCGATTTTTTTGCTTAAAATAAAGATCACAATTTTCTCATGATTCTGTAGATGTAAAACAAAGGTATGGTAAAAACAAACATATGGTAAAAGATCGATAACAATATTATGTGTAGGTCTACTGGTATAATTCTATTCTACTAGGTAATAATTCTGATGTTTAATTATTATGTTTGAGATTTAAGCTTGCAATCTGTCATTGACAACATTATTAGACAATTTTAATCACTGGTAAAATCAGACATTTGCCATTATCAGATTATATTCAACAATATATAGGCTAGAGTAGTTATACTGACACTGTAAACATTTATTTTCATGCAAAACTGTGTGTTTGCTTTGAAAGAAAAAACATATCAAATTCTTGTCGTATTCATAACTTTAAAATGCGATTTGATCATTTAAATGAAGTGCACACTTTCAGTTTCATTTTGACTGCTACGTGCTTGTTCATACTTCACGCGCGGCTCCCAAACGATCACTCTGTGCCACAAACTGAATATTTACATCTCTATTACCTGTTACTCACAACATATGCAGGTTCTGTTCACTAAAGTAGACGCACGCGTCTATCATTAAGTATAGCGTGTACGCACCCTATCTGTGATAACAGCTCACGTCACGTGTGATTTCCCGGCCGCGAAAACATCATTTTATGAAGACAAAAATGACATTTGTAGGTGAATTATACCTTATAAATACAGTATGTGACTCATTGAACATCATTTGGAGGTGTCCATGTCACTGAGCAACGTATGTGAAACAATGAAAAGACTCGTGCAGCCGCATTTTCTTCTCTCCTGAACTTGAAAATATGATTGACAGAATCGTAAAAATGCTGGATTAAGATCGTCTAGGGGGTCAAATCAAGACCGCGATCTTTTTTCAATTAATTGTGCAGCTCTAACACAGAGTTCTGTCCAAAGCAACACAGGCTCATTCTGAAAACGTAGTCCCGTGAACGTTTCTAGAGACTGCAAATGATCTAGCTGGAGGTACGTATGGCTGCATTTCGTTTATTAGGAGGGCTTTCCCGCCGCAACCAGTTTGTCCAGTTAGCTCGTCGTGTACGTCGGCGGACTTGAGACGCAGAGAGGAGCTGAGCACGACGACCGGGTTCTAGTCCGGGGAAAATTGGTTCCAGAAATCAGACAAAAACAGAATCCAAAAATAAAAAAAGAAGTGAACAACAGGTTGAGAATGTGGTCAAATCCGAAAACGTGGTAAAAATCAGAGGAGGGCTTTTCTTTTTCTGGACGGCTTTTGTAAATTGTTGGTTGGGTTTAGGGAAGTAAGCGGGTAGGTGGGTCAATCGGTAAAACTAGTTGGGTTTAGGGAAGGAGGATGGTGGGTCTGTCGATTGGCCGGTCGCGCAGTCAATCATTCAGTCATTCAGACAGACGGTCGTTCGACGGCGGCCTCTGGCGGGTTTACGCAAGAAGTGTGAACGGCACTTGCGAGAGACATTTGAGGTACAAAATAGCGCACACAGCAGCCTCTCATGGATTCGCAAAAACAAAAACTGCAAAAATACGTACCTCCCGGGATATATTTCGCGGTTTCCAGAACAACCACGGGACTACGTTTTCAGAATGAGCCTGGGTTGGTCCACACAGCTTACAAAAGTTCATTTTCATCACAGGTGCCGTTTAATAAACATATTTGTAGTGTAAAATAAAGAAACTTAAGGGAACAACTCTATTTGGAAAGACTTTTTAACAAGACTTTTTCAAGCTCAAACTGTGACTAAAGCAAGTTTAAAGTGTAAGAAGCGTAACAGATCTCCTTTAAATCAGCACCTGTATCTAATAAGCAATTCAGTGGCAGCAAACAAGACAAGCCAAAGTCAAACAAAGCTTTTAAAAACACCACATTAGGGAAGCCTGAAACAAAGCTGAATTTAATCCCTATAATTGTTACCTGACTAGAAAACCTGAGCAAAGGCAATTTATATAACTGCTTTTTTTTTTTTCTCGAAACACTGAGATGCCTAACCAAGCAAATGAGGTGACAGCAAGTCCTAAAATTGATTTTGGGGGGAAATTTAGAGGATGATTTCCTTCCACAGTTTGGAGCAAGCGTGCACCGGGGCTTTCCAAAGGACTGCAGGCTGTTTCTGCACACAAGAGCGAGTGTGTCTTACATTCAAGGACGTTCGGAGAGTGGTCACTAAAGGCTCATTCATCTACATGTGCAGTCCCATCTCTCTTACTTCCGCAGTGCTATTATTATTGATCACACGCTGATGAGCATTAACTGATTCCAAATAAGGTCATCAGCACATATTTTCGAGACTCCTATGAGAGAGAGAGCGCAGGGTTTCAAGTCAAATCTAAGACGTTTTAAGACCTTTTTAAGGCCATCAAGAGTGAGATTTCAGACATATATAGGGCTAAACACTAAAAATTATTAAATAGTCCAGCAAGAAAAAAATAATTACTTACTAATTCATTATTTCTGAGCCACATATTTTAAATAATGTGTCAAAACAAGCAGGGCCTAGTTTAATACATACTATTTTTTCATTCATTCATTAATTTCCCTTTGTCTTAGTCTCCATTACAGAGGTCACCACAACGGAATGAACCGCCAACTATTTCAGCATATGTTTTATGCAGCGAATGCCCTTCCGGCCACAACCCAGTACTGGGAAACAACCTTACACACTCATTCACACGACGCTCATACACTATGGCCAATATAGTCAACCCAGGCTCATTCTGAAGACGTAGTCCCGTGGACGTTTCTGCAGACCGCGAAATACAAAGCAGGAGGTACGTGTGTACGCATTTCATTTCTTTTTTAAGCAAATGCTACGGGGCGATGTGACGTCATTCCTTTCGGCGCTTGCCAGCCGGCTGCTCACCTCCATGTGGAGGGCTTTCCCACCGCAACCAGTTTGTCCGGTTAGCTCGTCGTGTACGTCGGCGGACTTGAGGCGCAGAGAGGAGCTGAGCACGACGATGACCGGGTTTGAGTCTGGGAGGAGCGGTTCCACAAATCAGGTAAGAAAACAAAAACAAAATCCAAAAATAAAGCGAACAAGTTCATTACAGGGTGAGAATGTGGTCAAAATCCGAAAACGTGGTAAAAATCAAAGACAGCTTTTGTAAATCGTCGTTGGTTGGGTTTAGGGAAGGAGGAGGGTGGGTCAGCCGATTGGCCGGTCGCACGGTCAATCATTCTGTCATTCAGACAGACGGAAGGTTGTCGACAGCGGACTCTAGTGGGTTTACGGGCGCGAACGGCACTCGTGAGAGACGTTTAAGATGCGAAAAAGTGCTCATTTTTTGCGGTCTACAGAAACGTCCACCGGACTACGTTTTCAGAATGAGCCTGGGTTGAATTTAGTTCATCCATTTCAACTTGGACTGTGGGGGAAACCGGAGCACCTGCAGGAAACCCATGGCAACACGGGGAATACATGCAAACTCCACACAGAAATGCCAACTAGCCCAACTGTACTCAAACCAGCGACCTTCTTCCAGTGAGGTGACAGTGCTAACCACTGAGCCAACAAGCCTTTTAAGAATTAAGACCTCACAGATAACCTGAGAGAGAGAGAGAGAGAGTTTACCAAACAGTGATGTAGTCGTAGATGGGTTCAGTGCTGAGCACAGTGAAGTTGATATAGATGCCGTTTCCAGGAGGCACTCGGACGCTCCAGACGCAGTCCTGGAAATTGGGGTATTCGGCTGGGTGTCCCGGAGAGAAGATGGTGCCATTCATGGAGGTGATGTTTCCACCGCATAGAGCTTGTACAGAGGCAGAAAACAAAATAATGTTAGGTTTTTTGGTGTATATAGGCCATTTGAGTGTACATAGATACACATTTATTTTGGTCAGAAGGAAAATGAACAGTTCTTTGTGATAATATGTTCAAGTAAAGAGTTACAGGCAACTATTTATTCATTTTCCTCCAGTTTAGTCCCTTTATTCATCAGGGGTCGCCACAGTGGAATGAACCGCTAACTATTCCAGTATATGTATTACACAGCGGTTGCCCTTCCAGCTGCAGCCCACTGGGAAACACCCATACACCCTCACACTCATAGACCACGACCAATTTAGTTTATTAAATTCATCTACAGCACATATGTTTGGACTGTGGGAGAAACCGGAGCATCCAGAGGAATCCTACACGAACACAAGAAGACAAGGCAAACTCCACACATATGCCAACTGGCCTAGCCGAGCCTCGAACCACAGTTCGTGCTAACCACTGAGCCACCTTGTCCAGGCAACTACAATTTAGTGTTTTTTGTTAGAATTATATACAGTTGAAGTCAGAATTATTAGCCCCCCTGAATTATTAGCACCCCTGTTTATTTTTTTCTCCAATTTCTGTTTAATGGAGGGAAGATTTTTTTCAAAACATTTTTAAGCATAATAGTTTTAAAAACCTAATTCTAATAACTGATTTATTTTATAATTGCCATGATGACAGTAAATAATATTTTACGTGATATTTTTCAAGACACTTCTGTACAGCTTAAAGTGACATTTAAAGGCTTAACTAGGTTAATAAGGTGAACTAGGCAGGTTAGGGTAATTAGGCAAGCGATGTTTTTTTCTGTAGACAATCGAAAAAAAAATTAGCTTAAAGGGGCTAATAATTTTGTCCCAAAAATGGTTTAAAAAAAATAAAAAACTACTTTTATTTTAGCCGAAATAAAACAAATAAGACTTTCTCCAGAAGAAAAAACATTATTAGACATACTGTGAAAATTTCCTTGCTCTGTTAAACATATTTTGGGAAATATTTAAAAATGAGAAAATAATTCAAAGGGGGACTAATAATTCTGAATTCAACTGTATATATATTTTTTTATTTTATATAAGGTTATTTTACATAATGCCACTGAATACTGAAAACTTTTTTTTATTAATATGAAGAGGGTGTTTCTATTGAGGCAAACTTCTTGAATATTTATTACTGTAAATATTTGCATTTAATATAATTCAGTTTTGCTGTTTATTTAGAACAAAGCAGCACCATGAATATTGTACTAATTTGAATATGCTTTTAAAAAAACATAGCTAGTAAGTGAAATGATTTTCTCAAGAATCTCTGACTCTGATTCAATGAATGGACCACTTTGTCATTTGACATTTTTCATATGCAAAAATGTTTTGGTAAAATATTTCTAGGCAAACCTTGTGGCTATTAAATATTTACTATTACTATGTTTTCTCCACTTACTATAATACATTATTAAAATTACTATTAATCATAAAATGTCGGAAAACAAGTAGCCATTGACATCCATAGTATGGATATCTTGCTATGGATGTCAATAGCCCCTTTCACACATACAGACCTTTCCGGAAAATTACCGGCAATTTTCCGGAAAGGTGTGTATGTGTGAACAGGTCCTTTTTGAAAATACCGGTAAATTCGTTCTGGCTATTTTCCGGAAAGAGAAGTTGTAACATTACTGGTAATTTGCTGGAATGCTGCGCTGTGTAAACGCAGAAGGAAGATTGCCGGAAAGAGCGCGTGCACGTCTAGAACGTGCTGACGTGAGACGTCTGCTTTAGCCAATCCGAACAGTCAGACGCATTCACGTCCGTGCGGTTTATGAGAATAAAAGCCTTTGAATATTTTTCCAGACACATTTAGCTGCTAGAAATTAGTCAGATAACGTTTATATGTTCTTCTTAATGCCAACCGTGTAAATAATCATCGATGAGATGCTTATGATAAGCCGCTGTTTGTTTACCTTCAAGCTTTGCGTGTGCCCATGAAACAGCTGTGAGCGTTAGCACACACATATTATGAACATCTCGACACGCGAAAGTGATCCTCCATATGTTTTCATTGAAGTTGTTCACAATACTGATCATCCACAGAGTTTGTGATGTAGTCAAATGTTTACAAATACAAGCGCAGCCGTTTAGAGCTCATTTGTGGTGAATGATGTCAGAATTTACCGGTATTTTGGAATGGATGTAGGAACAATCTTTTCTGGAAAAATTCCGTAACGTCCTCGCCTGTGAACAGCGCTTTCTTAAATTTACCGGTAAAGTCGTTCCGGAAATTTTCCAGATATTTACCGGTATCACTGTGTGAAAGGGGCTAATGGCTACTGGTTTCCAACATTCTTTAAAACATCTTCCTTTGTGTTTAACAGAAAACGAAAAACTTATGATGTTTTGGAACCACCTTAAGGTGATGAACTACATTTTTTCAACTTTCCCTTTAAGAAAAACTACAATCAAAAATATATTTTTTGCTAATGTTCAAAATGCCTATATAAAATGAGCTGAATCAACACAATAATTTAGGTTTTTTTGGAGACAACTTAATTGTTTTAAGTTTTAATACATTTAAATTAGTAAAAACCAAGTAAGTTAACTAAATTTGTGTTGGAATAATATGAAACAAGTGTGTGGAACCCAGCATTTTGTACAGATTATACAATATTGAGATTATTTTAATCAGCCAGTACACTGTAAAAAATGCTGGGTTCCATCTGGCATTATTCCTTCATCACAAATCGGTTCAGTTGACTTTGAAGATAGTTTGGAAATTTAAGTAGATTCTACATCAAACAATTAAAACTTTGAGTTAAAAAAAAAACAAAAAACTCAAGAATTGTGTTTAATAAGTAATTTGAACAAGCAGGACCAAAATACCATTTTGAGTGTAGTTCCAATATGAGCCAACAGGTGTCAGTATACAGTATAAGGTTTATATGACCTCATGAAGATAAACAGGAGCAGACAAAACAAGAACAAAATGACCTGGTGCATATTTAAAGGTTTTTATGTCTTAAAGTTCATCTCATCTGCACTGATCACCTCATTGTGTTCAGGGAAATAACGTTGGCCATTGAGCCACTGACAATTTGTTCCCTTCATAAAGATGTGTGGCACTGTTTTACATGTCACGTTATCTAGTGATACTATTGTGATAAAGCAATACATCCCACTCTGGTGTCTGCGTGTAATGTCACTGACTGTAAGCGACTGATGACACATTCATAATAACCAACAGTGAGCAGCTGCATGCATGAAACACATTTCATTTCAGTGCTGCTGAAGGAAGCATTTATATTGTGGAGAGGAGTAAAGATGCACCTTCACAGCGTGGTATGGGGTTGTTCCAGTTCCTGCTGATTCCATGCAGGCAGGTTAAAGAGGTCTCGCCGATCAGAGAGTAACCGGGTAAACACTCGAAAGACACCGTCATGCCCACGCTGAAGTCACTGCCGATTACAATACCGTTCCTGAAAGGTCGGGGGTCAGGACAACTCTGCAGCTGGTAGGCTAAAGAAAAACAAACAAGCATGTTCATGAGTCTCCAGTTAATGAGTCACTGATTCAAATGATTTGATCAGAGTGAGTCTCCAGTTAATCAAACGATGTAGTCAAAGCTAGTCACTAGTTAATGATTCACTGACTCAAATGATTCAGTTAAAGCGAGTCTCAGGTTAATGATTCATATGATCCAGTCAAAGACAGTTACTAGTTAATGATTCACTGATTCAAATAATTTTATCAGAGTAAGTCTCCAGTTAATGATTCACTATTTTAAATAATTCAGTCAAAGCTAGCTTAATTAATGATTCACTGATTCAAATGAAACATTCAGAGTGAGTCTCCAGTTAAAGATTCACTGAATCAAATGATCAGATCAGAGTGATTCTCCAGTTAATAATTCACTTATTCATATGACCCAGTCAAAGCTAGTTACTAGTTAATGATTTACTTATTAAATTATTCAATAGCAGTGACTCTCAAGTTAATGAGTAACTGATTCAAATTATGAAGTTAGAGTGAGTCTCCATTCAATTCTTCACTAATTCAAAAAATCTGTTCAGAGTGAGTCTATGATTCACTGATACAAATGACTTAATCAGAGTGAGTCTCCGGCTAATGATTCACTGATTCAAATTATTTGATCAGAGGGAGTCCCCAATCAATGATTCACTGTTTCAAATTATTCAGTCAAAGCTAGCTTAATTAACGATTCACTGATTTAAATGATACAATCAGAGTGAGTCTCCAGTTAATGATTCAATGATTCAAATGATCAGATCAGAGTGAGTCTCCAGTTAATGATTCACTGATTCATGTGATCCAGTCAAAGCTAGTCATTAGTTAACAGTGATTCTCAAGTTAATGAGTAACTGATTCAAATGATTCAACCAGAGTGAGTCTCCATTCAATTTTTCCCTAATTCAAATGATCTGTTCAGAGGGAGTCTTCAGCTGATGATTCACTGATACAGATGACTTAATCAGAGTGAGTCTCCAGCTAATGATTCACTGATTCAAATAATCCAGTCAAAGCTAGTTTAGTTAATGATTCCTTGACTCAAATAATTCAATTATGGTGATTATATAGTTAATGATTCGCTAATTAAAATGATTCACTGATTCAAACAATCCAGTGGCATTGAGTTTCCAGCTAATGATTCAATGATTCAAATAACCTGATCAAAACTAGTCTAGTTAAGAATTCACTGATTCAAATAATCTAGTCAAAGCAGGTCTGGTGAATGATTTACTTCACTTCACCTTTTTTTTTTTTATTCAAACATTCCTAGATAGTGCTAGTTTACTTAATGATTCACTGATTCAAATGATCAGATCAGAGTGATTCTCCAGTTTATGATTCAATAATTCAAATTATTTGATTAGAGTGAGTCTACAGCTAAGGATTTACCAATTCAGATGATTTGATCAGAGTGAGTCTCCAGCTAATGATTCACTGATTCAAATGATCAGATCAGAGTGAGTCTCCAGTTAATGATTCCCTAATTCACTAATTTCAATCTTGAAGAATGAATCCAAATCTATTGTCCTACCTTGGTATGTAATGTGAAATCCGGGTTTATTCTGAGAATAGTCGCTGTGGAAGAAGAAGCTGGTTTCATGAGTGGTGCTAAAGAGTGACTCAGGAACCTGTGGTCCACTGAAGCGGTCGATCACTGTGCCGGTCTCACTGGGCCCGCTTCGGATCTCCAGGTAATCGTGAATTGCCTCAGTGGAGAAGTTCAGGAACTGGACATGGATTCCTTCAATAACACAGTACAGACAACAATAAGGGTCCTTTCATAATAACCTGTGATATAGCCTGCTTTGTTAGTTTGTTGCATCATATTGCTTTATCACTACAACCAAACCTCTCTAGAGTTTGAGCTGAGACCACCTAATTCAGGCGATCCGTTTGTTTTGGATCAGAGCACGATTGTGGGTTTCACATATGCTCAAATAAACGGAGCTAATGGAGCAATTACATCAGGTTAATGATTCACTAATTCAAACAATTAAATCAGAGTGAGTCTCTGGTTGACAATTCACTGATTCAAATTATTCAATTAGAGTGAGTCTCCAGTTTACAATTCACTTATTAAAATGATCCGATCAGAGTGAGTTTGCAGTTATTGATTCACTAATAATTCAAACGATCCGATCAGAGTCTTAATAATTCAAGTAATCCAGTCAAAACTTGTCTAGTTAATGATTCACTGAGTCAAATGCATCTATAAGGGGGCAAATGCGCTAGGTTATTGAATCACTAATTCAAATGATTAAATCAGAGTGAGTCTTCAGTTAGAGATTCAATAATTCAAATAATCAAGTCAAAACTTGTCTAGTTATTGATTCACTGATTCAAATAATCCAGTCAAAGATAGTCTAGTTAACGATTCACTGATTCAAACGATCTGATATGTGTGAGTCTCTAGTTAACAATTCACTGATTCGATAATTCAAATAAAGTGAGTCTCCAGTTAACGATTCACTAATTGAAATGATCCGATCAGAGTGAGTTTGCAGTTATTGATTCACTAATAATTCAAATTATCCAATCAGAGTCTTATTAGTTCAAATTATCCAGTCAAAACTTGTCTAGTTAATGATTCACTGATTCAAATGGATCCATAAGGGGGCAAATGCACCAGGTTAATGATTCAAATAGTCCAGTCAAAACTTGTCTAGTTAATGATTCACTGATTCAAATGTATCTATAAAGGGGGAAATGTGCCAAGTTAATGATTCACTAATTCAAATAATCCAATCAAAACTTGTCTAGTTATTGATTCACTGATTCAAAACATCAAGTCAAAGATAGTCTGTTTAATGATTCACTGATTCAAATGATCAGATATGTGTGAGTGTCTACCTAACAATTAATTGATTCAAATTTTTCAATTAGAGTGAGTCTCCAGTTAATGATTTACTAATTAAAATGATTCAATTATAGTGCGTCTCCAGTTTATGATTCACTAATTGAAACAAGTGTCATAATAATTCAAATTCAAATAATCTAGTTCAAACTTGTCTAGTTAAGGATTCACTGATTCAAATGAATCCAAAAGGGGTTAAATACGCTAGGTAATGATTCGACAATTCAAATGATCAGCTCAAAGTGAGTCTTTAGTTAAAGATTCAATAGTTCAAATGATCCAGTCAAAGATAGTCTAGTTAACGGTTCACTGATTCAAAATGATTCTAATTTAAATGATCCGATCAGAGTGAGTTTGCAGTTATTGATTTACTAATAAATTAAATGATATAATCAGTCTTAATAAATCAAATAATCCCGTCAAAACTTGTCTGGTTCATGATTCACTGATTCAAATTTATCCATAATAGATTAAGATATAGCCTGCTTTATTAGGTTTTTGGATTGTTTAGCTTTCAACCAATAACCGAATCACTCTGCAGTTCGTTTTAATTGAGCCAAGACCAATCAGGCTATCTCAAAGCAATTGTTTTGGATCAGAGCGCAATTGCGGGATTCACATATGCCTAAATAAATCGAGCTAAGGGGGCGAACAGGCCAGGTTCCCAAACAAACGGCTAGGTGTGAAAGCACCCTAAGTGTCACTGATGAAATGCCTGATTCTCTAGCTCATTTCTGCAGGTTAATGACATGCATGTACCAAAGCCAATGGGCAGGGTGATGGTCCAGGTGCAATCCAGACCACTCGGGTAGTTGCCAGGAAAACCAGGGCTCAGAATCACTCCGCTAACCTCCGTCATGGCCCCACCACACTGAGCTGTAAATACACAGATAAAGATTCATTATGTTAACCTATAAAATCTACTATCATCCAACACTCACTGATTTAAATATTTACAACAAGTACAACACAAAAAGCCACAGAGTAAAACACAAACTGTATAAAAACTATCTGCTAATTAACAGTGTTGAATTAAAAGTATTTTCCATTTATTTACAGTTGGGAATTGCATTATGGGATGTGGATCTCTGCTCTGTCGACGTTTGATGTTGAAAATTCAACTCTGCAGTTGAACAAAGTGACTTTTATTGACATTTTAGTAGTTTGAAATTATATGATGTATGTTCTGGTGATGTGGAGGCCATTTGAGTCCAGTGAACTCATTGTTATGTACAAGCAACCAGTCTGAGATGATTTGAATGCCGCATCCTACCATCCGCAGCAGAAATAGAGACTCATTAGACCAGGCAATGCTTTTCCAATCTTCTATTGTCCAATTTTGTTGAGCCTGTGTGAACTGTAGCTTCAGTTTCCTGTTTTTTTAGCTGACAGGAGTGGCACTCAGTGCGATCTTCTGGTGTTGTAGCCCATCTGACTCAAGGTTGTACGCGTTGTGCGTTCACAGATGCTCTTCTGCATAGTGGTAGCTCCAACCAGTCTAGCCATTATCCGTTGTACCTAATAAAGTGGCTTTAAACTAAACAAATTTCACTTTAAACTATTAAAAATGTTCATAAAAATAAATTTTTCAAACTTTTCAAGGTTAAAAGTTATTTAACAAAAGATCATGATCCCATAATGCAATTCAAAAACATAAACAAATGGAGAAAAGTAAAAAATAAAAACACGAGTCACAAAATACGGAAAACTGTTAATTTACAAATATTTTTACTTTTGGCACCTTTTGAATTAAATTCCACTTAAAATATTTCAATCTAAAAACTAAAGTGTATCTTTTGACAAATTGGACATTTGATAACATTTCCAGTTCAGTTTAACATTAATTATTGCATAAATATCATGACTTGAATTTAAATATTGTTAAGTGTATTACACAATTTTTAAAAAGGTTTATTTTAATTTATGATATATATATATATATATATATATATATATATATATATATATATATATATATATATATATATATATATATATATATCTCCAGGGCTTAATTTGAGTCAAAACATGATGGATACGCCACTTCTGAAATCTGATCCGGCACCTCATTTCACTGATCTCTCTCTCTCTCTCTCTTTGTATGTATGTATGTATGTATGTGTTTATATATATATATATATATATATATATATATATATATATATATATATATACATACACACACACACACACACACACACATATATTTTTCAAAATGGATATATCGAAACTCTTCATATTTATATTTACATTTATACAATAGTTCTGTCTGCTTCTCAAATCTGATTGGCTGATAGCCGTGATATATTTAAGTAATATCAGCACCCGTACAGCTTCTTTACCCTTTGTGTATTACTCCACCCACATACAGCCAGTTACAAGCAGACACTACAATATGACAAATATTACTGTTGTTAGACAACAAAATATACTTTTGAGGATGTTTTC
>NC_141039.2:46857500-46872500 GCF_052040795.2 Danio rerio
TCTTTTTTGGCACGAGACTTCCGGTCTCATTCACTTCCATTCATTTTTAGACAATAAAAACAGCTTGTTTCGCTATTTGATGTTGCAAACTGATATTTCCTTGTTATATTATACTACTTGGTCAGTATAGTCATGCCAACATTTGTTTGTAGAGCAAGTAGTTTGACCATTTTTTGCCGGTTATTATTCCTAGTCATTTCTCCCATAGGCGACTGAAACGGAAGTATCGCGAAAACAGGCGCACTTCCGCATTTTAGAATAAGGTCATTACAATAACTTGTGTAATTACCCTAACCTGCAGAGTTACCCTAATTAACTTATAGTTAAGCTTTTAAATGTCACTTTAAGCTGAGTAGAAATGTCATGAAAAATATCTAGTCTAATATCATTAACTGTCATCAGGGCAAAGATAAAATAAATCAGTTATTAGAAATAAGTTATTAAAACTATTACGTTTAGAAATGTGTAGAACATTTTTCTCTCCGTTAAACAGAAATTGGGGAAAAAACAAACAGGGGTGCTTATAATTTAGGGGAGCTAATAACTCTGACTTCAACTATATATATATATATATATATATATATATATATATATATATATATATATATATATATATATATATATATATATATATATATATATCAGGAGGGCTAATAATTTTGACTTTGTGTATTTACATTTGTATTGTATTACATGTGTATTGACTCTAAGGGTTAAAAACATGCACACAGAATCCGTGTGGGCCTAACAGTAACAATTGGAGGTGACTGTTATTCAATTGCTGATGAAATGAAATTTAAAACATGAGAAACACAATTTGACACAATGGTTCTCATAAGACTGTACCTAAGCAGAGAGGGACCGGGTAGTTCCACCTCCTCACTGGTCCAGGCATACATGTGATATGGGCATTTCCCTAGACAAAAACAAAACAGATCAACATTTCAGAAAAGACAAGCACTGTGCCCTTAAGATATATATATATATATATATATATATATATATATATATATATATATATATATATATATATATATATATATATATATATATATATGTGTGTGTGTGAGAAAAACAAAGAAGTGATCAATGCAGAAAATGTTTGAAGGCACACTCTGCTCTCACCTGTAAAGAATATCCTTGCTCACACTGGAACATGACAACATCTCCCACCATGTATCGATCGCCAATTTTAATCCCATAGGTTGGAGTCTGAGGCTCTGGACATGTATCTAAGCCAATAGCTGTAAACACACACAGTTCAAGACTCTGGTTCATAAAAAAATCTCTGCAGAATATCACTGTGTAGAAAAACAGCTTCTGGCGTGGTGCTGTCTGAAAGCATTTAGGTGGAAGGACTGTTTCCTGACTAATTATATTATGGGTGTAAATGTGTACACCTGGCTGTGGTTTGTGGAGAACAGGTGTCTCTCTCTGGCTCTACACCTGCAGCCATACTGATCATTTGGCTGAATTCTGCTGGGAAAATACAGCTGTTGGCAGAAACCAGCACTTTCCACTGCCATTTCCTGCTTGAGTACTTGCTATTAAGATAATATGGGACATATCTAGTCTGACTTCATACATCTATCATTCCATCCGTCCATCCATCCATCCAATTATCCATCCATCCATCCATCCATCCATCCATCCATCCATCCATCCATCCATTCATCCTTACATTAATCTATTTATACATCCATCTATTGTTCTATCCATCCATCAATCTATCCATCCATACATCCATCCATCCGTCCATCTATTGTTTTATTATTCCATCCTTCCATACATCCATCCATCCATCCGTCCGTCCGTTCGTCCATCTATTGTTTTATTATTCCATCCATCCATCCATCCATCATTCCATTGATCCATTTATCCATCCATCTGTTCATCTATTGTTCCATCCATCCATCCATCCATCCATCCATCTATTGTTCTATCCATCCATCAATCTATCCATCCATACATCCATTCATCCGTCCGTCCATCTATTGTTTTATTATTCCATCCTTCCATACATCCATCCGTCCGTCCGTCCATCTATTGTTTTATTATTCCATCCATCCATCCATCCATCATTCCATTGATCCATTTATCCATCCATCTGTTCATCTATTGTTCCATCCATCAATCCATCCATCCATCCACCATTTCATTGTTTCATCCATCCATCCATCCATCCATCCATCATTTAATTGTTCCATCCATCCATTTATTGTCCTACTGATCTATTTATTCATTCATCTGTTGATCTATTGTTACATCCATCCATCCATCCATCCATCTATTGTTTTATTATTCCATCTATCCATCATCCACCATTTCATTGTTTCATCCATCCATCCATCCATCCATCCATCCAACATTTCATTGTTTCATCCATCCATCCATCCATTCATCCATCCAACATTTCATTGTTTCATCCATCCATCCATCGATCCATCCATCTATCCATCCATCCATTCATCCATTGTTCTATTGATCCATTCATCCATCCATCTATTGATCTATTGTTCCATCCATCCATCCATCCGTCCATCCATGATTTCATGTCTATCTATCATTTCATTGTTTCATCCATCATTCCAGTGTTTCATCCATCCATCCATTCATCATTTCAATGTTTCATCCATCCGTCCATCCATTTATCCATCCATCCACCATTCAATTGTTTCATCCATCCATCCATCCATCCATCCATCATTTCATTGTTTCATCCATCCATCCATCCATTCATCCATCCATCCATCCATCCATCCATCCATCCATCCATCCATCCATCCACCATTCTATTGTTTCATCCACCCATCCATCCACTATTTCATTGTTCCATCCATCCATCCATCCATCCATCATTTTATTGTTTCATCCATCCATCCATCCATCCATCCATCCATCCATCCATCCATCCATCCATCCATCCATCCATCCATCCATCCATCCACATCACTGCACAAGCAGTGTTTACAATGGCAATTCTATATTTATATTCTTTTTCATTCTAACCAATGTATATACATTTGTAAATATCAGGATTGATCTTTCAGTTGATCCACAAATAAAATAAAAAATCAATATACATTACACAGAGCAGCTCCTGTTACGTACAGAATGGCCATTGTGCTGCATTCAATAAAAGGAAAACTCATCCTGATCAAATGAAAAGAATTTGAAGGTTATTCAACCAATAAATGTATAGATGCTTCATTTCACACAGCAGAGGACTCAATGCCACTTTCCTTTCAGTTATGCTTGTCACTTACATAAAAAACTGAGCATTCTCTTTAGAGGTTAAGGTCTAGAGTGAGGCCAAAAGTCCAGTAGGATGTTGTGCTTTATTTAACACTGCTTGGATCCGGTCATTTAAAAGAAATCAATAGAGTAATGTTGTTACGCTGTGCTGTTGAATCGTACCTGTGTATTCCAGATGGAAACCTGCTGCGGACACGCTGATGTCTGACACGAAGTTCAGGTAGAGGTTATTAGACGTGCTATTCAGGAGCTGAGGAATGGTGGTCCCTGATAAAAAAAAAAAAAAAAAACAGAAATTGTGTTATGCATGCAACGGAGATTAAGCAAAGCTGTGATTCTTTACTTCTGCACCGTCAAAAATCTCAACAGCTGGGGTGGAAATAAGTAACAGATAAAGTGGACCGCCAGCATACCGAAAGGGTGGGCAACATTAGACACTTATTAATGCGAGCATCTTTAATGTTCATGCTGTGAGGAAAAGTTGTGGTACAAGCGTTAACATTTGTCTTGTGACATCGCACCGTCATCGTTTTAAACACTGCCTGCTGTACAGTTCACGTCTGAGGTCAAGCTCTGAGCTGCTGGAACCGGCTCAATTACTGTTCCCGCAGCGCTGCCATGAAAACCTTGACTGTCCCTGAAAGCAAGATAAAGTCACTGTTCCCAATAGGACACTCTAAACCGCTTCCCTTCTTCCTGAACAGCCCACAAAAACTCTTACAAACACGGTGAAGTATGACGAGGCAGTATGGAAGGCCAGCAGGTCAAACGCCTGTAAATGAAATGTGTCAAATTTACATTACAAGAATTGAGGCTGCAGCTAAGTGAAGGACGATTTGAAGGTCTGAAGTTTGCATATAAGAAGTTGAAAAATAAGCAGTAAAATGCTTTACTTGTGAAACCAAATTTATAAAGAATTTTTTAAAATTCGGCCATTTCATCCTGAAGCCCAAGACCGGTTGCGCACTGAAGCTAAGGGTGCTTTCACACCTGCCTTATTTAGTTCGGTTGAATGGCACTAGAGTTCTTTTTCCCTCTTGGTGCGGTTCGTTTGGGCAGGTGAGAATGCAGCAATCGTACTCGAGTGCACACCAAAAGCGGACCAAAAAAGCGTACCGAGACCTGCTTGAAGAGGTGGCCTCGGTACACTTTCAAACGAACCCTGGAGCGGTTAGTTTGTGGGGAAAATATGATCCGAACTAAAACAGACCCAACCGCAAAAAGTACTGTGCCTTTTGGACAACTCCAGCTGCTGTAGGCTGATGCGCTGTGCATTATGGGATCTGGAGGAAAAATATTTGTTGACATCGCTTTACCAAAAGAGAGAGTGGGAAAAACATTACCAGATGGATCATTGGTAATATTTCTGCAAGATGACCATGTCGCAGTTTAGCTAAATTAATCCACGCCTCCTCCTAAAGTGACGTGCGATGCATTAAAACATTGTTTCCGCGCTTCATTCTCAAAATGTATAGTTTGTCTAAAGCAGGGATACAATCAGCCAGCGCAGTCGTCCCTCCAGAGTAAAAAGCGACATTTTGTGTCTGCCGGTTTGTTTACTTGCAGAAGTTCACTGGCATTTCCCCGCACGTGAATTCTGGTCAATCAATAAGCAGTTTAGGAAATATGTTCAACAACATCTGGCCAATGAGAGATGTGGATTTTGTCAGATGACTGCATTTTGATTCTTTACAACTAGTTCGGACCAAAGCAATCAGTGTGGTGTGAAAACGACCTAAAGAAAGCAGAAAATGCAATAATGTATCATTTATTGCCCTTGGTCCGGACCAAATGAAGTGAACTACAGATGTGAAAGTACCCAAAGTAGGACTGAGTCAAGTTAGTACCTGGATGGGAGACCACATGAGAAATCTAGGTTCTTTTGGAAAGGGTGTTAGTGAGGCCAGCAGTGGGCGCTCAACCTGCAGTCTGTGTGTCCTAATGCCCCAGTATAGTGAGATGTTAAACTAAAGTCCTCATTAAAAATACCATGGTACTTATAAAAGGTGTGTTCGACTGCAAAGGTGTGCACAGCTGCAGCCGGTGATCAATAAGATTAGACGAGTGCAGACGGGGGCGGAGTTGAAAACTAAGTTGTCAAGCCGGACACTTCAGGTATAAATAGCTAAACAGGAAATATATATATATACACACACACACACACACACACACACACACACACACACATACAAATACATATATATATATATATATATATATATATATATATATATATATATATATATATATATATATATATATATATATATATATATACATACACATACATATACATATTATTATATATTATATATATATTATGGGTGGAGCCGAACCTAAATACGTTTCTGTGTGTCGATCACATGGGTTTCCTCCGGGTGCTCCGGTTTTCCCCAGTCCAAAAACATGCGGTACAGGTGAACTGGGTTAGCTAAATTGTCTGTAGTGTATAAGTGTGAATAAGTGTGTATGGATGTTTCCCAAAGATGGGTTGCAGCTAGAAGGGCATCCCCTGCGTAAAAATAACGTGCTGGATAAATTGGCGGTTCATTCCACTGTGGCGGCCCTGGATTAATAAAGGGACTAGGCTGAAACGAAAATTAATGAATATTAGCATTTAAGCTAGAGATCTATAAAGCTATTTCTCATTAGATAACGACTGCCATCCCATACATCTTATTTCGACATACTTAAGGAGGGATCAAGTGTTCATTAGGAGGATACCCCCAATCCCCCCAGTGATTGGCACCCTGCATATGTATTTTTCATGTTAGCATATCATTATGATATCTTTTAATGATAACACTTGATATTTGTATACATTTATGCAAAAAATTTGCATATGCAAATATAGTTAAAGTCTGACAATTCCATTTGCTTTTCTGTGTAATCAAATGGCCCGAGTACATGTTGACCATTAAGTTCTGTTTATTGACTTTTGGCCCTGTTGGCCCTACCATACACAACCCACTGAGCCATCGGGCATCAGAAATGACAAGCTGTTAGCCTCAGTCCACTTTCCTCTGTGTACAAACAAATGAAGTGCTGAGCGGTGAGGTGCAGTGCCCATTAGATGTGCTGCCAGACATAGCAATTAATTAGCCAGCCAAAAACAGCATGATGTGCCGTCTCCAAGTTTGCTGGCTCCAAGAATTACAAACGATTGACTTTCTTCAAGGTGCAACTCAATTAGTGATATCAGGTTCGAGGCGAGGAATCTCTGATGTTTTCATTTGAATTGAATTCTTGTAAAGACTGAGAGCAAAGATCGTTTGGTTTAAAAGGACTCATGAAAAGTACTGCTATTTTAATACCCTGGTAATCTAATTCAAATCTGATTTACACAAGTTTATAATGCTGTGCTTGAGAATGCTTGATCCTGATTGGCCAATTATGTATTTCTGAATATTGATGTATTTCTGTATACAATCTGTATTCTGCAATATCAGCACTCGTACAGCCTCTTCATAGTTGCGTATTACTCTGCTCACATAGAGTGGCAGCCGATCAATAAACTCACTACAGTTTAACAAATATTGCTGCTATTGGACAACATAATGTACTTTTGAGGCTTTTTTAGGCGAGAATGTTGTTGTTTAGATTAAACTATGCAGTTTATTTATTAGGTTTCTGTTTTAAATATTCATAATTTTGGAGATTCGATGTATTGGTGGCCATCAGCCTGTCATACTGAGCAGAGCAAAGATGGTCGACAATCCGCCACAAGATTCAATTCAATTCAGCTTTATTTGTATAGCGCTTTTACAATGGAGATTGTGTCAAAGCAGCTTCACATAAATGGTCATAGTAACTGGATCAGGGTAGTTCAGTTCATAGTGTTTAAGTTCAGTTTAGTTTAGCTCAGTTCAGTGTGGTTGAAAGTCATTACTGAGAGTCCAAGCACTGAAGAGCAAATCCATCGATGTGTAGCTCTATAGATCCTGAACCATGCAACCATGCAAGATGGCGACAGAGACTGCATAATAAGTCCTTAGGGTAGAAAAACAGCATTTTCTATGTGCAAGTTTCAAACTACAGCTGATCAAACCATTATAAAACTTGTAAGTGACATTCTAAGACGATCTCTCTCATTGGTATGTTGTAGTGCTGTATTTATACCACAGTAATCTGATAGTGTTTGCTTTGCTTTGGCTTTTTCAGGGATAATTATTGCAAAATCTCGTTTGCAACGGAGAAATACTGGGGAATCTCTGTAGACTGATGACATTTCATGCCATTCAGCCTTACAATCTTAAAATGTAAGCAAAATAATCTGTTTTGTCATCACTTTAGACATTACGCAAGAGAATCATTCAAACACTAGCTCCAAAGTGATGCTGGTAAAGTAGCAATGGTTTCAGCTGTTCTGACGTCAGCTGCCGATGTGAATGAATGGCAGAAGAAAGTAGTTCCTTGTACAAAAGGATTTTTGAGACTCTCCATGTTTTATTTTCTTTTTTATATACACAATTATACCATCGAACTGATGTATAGACGCAATATGACAAGTCACTGGAGGGACACTAAGGCCTCGAGATAACGCACGATTTACAGCCATATCGCACTGCTACTCATGTCATATTGCTCATATATATCCATACAAACATATTTTGTAAATCTGAACAGATAATAATATAAATAATAAAAAAATATTAACTTTAAATATTGAAATCAACTTACTCATGTCAGGACATGCATAAGCAGTATATATTGTACTGATACATGTACTTTTAATTAAAGGAAAAACCTGTTCAGTTTAGAGATTTCAGTCTATAAAACATGACAGTGAATGTTTTTATTCTATGAACTGAACGCTCACCTGAATAGCTGCCCAGTCTGGGTGCATTGTTGTCTGCGCCATCATAGAAATCCAGGGAATCCCAGTTGTGTTCAGTGGCAAAACTCACAACTTGGATCTGATTAACAGAGAAAACAAGAAAATGAGCAGAACGCGGCAGAACAACAGCAGAAAGACAGACACATTAATCAGAATGAGCTTTATTTGCCAAGGATTTTTTATTTTATTTCTTTGTGGTTTACAGAAGCTCTGGTAACATACGCACATATCAACACAAAAGTAAAGAAAGGTTATTTAAATAAGTGAAAAAATCAAGTAAACATTAACATTATAATAATATACATACAACATATACAGTAAATACATATAATCAGGGCTTGACATTAACACCCGCCAACCCGTCAAATGCGTGTAGATTTCAGCTGTGGCAGGTTAGACAGATACTCTCACTAGCCACTTTGGCTGGTTGAAAATAATTTTTAAATTGTAGTTTTTATTAAAAGCAGGGTTTGACAATAAGGATGGCCCAATATTCGTACAAACGTGATCTTAGAATCAAGAAGCAGCAGGACTGACACAAATAATTGTGATCACGCAAGCAAAATAATCCAAGTGAACACCAAATGAGATTATGACCATTCGCACGCACAGGTGATGTGATGCGCACGACTGTTAAAAAGCGCATGCGCTCCCATTCATTTGCGCTAAGCAACCGTGTCTAGAAGACACACAACTGGTGCGATCGGTTCTCTTTGAAATATACTGGACAAAAAAATAGATGATGGTGCACCCACAGTCCTGCTGCTTTCAAAAGCTCCAGATTTAAAAAACAAAACAAAGCAAAACACTTTTATAAACAGCAGCAGTCACTGCTTTTGTTAATTATTCCTTTAACAGACTATTAACAGGCCTGATATTAACTGTGTGCGCGTGATCATTTGTTTTATTATCACACACACTGATAAAAATGATGTCTGCAAAATTATTGCAAACAATTTATTTGTGTTGACTTTAAACAATTAAAATAATTTAGTGATTTTTAACATAATTTGTTTGTGTAAATTCAGCCTAAATAAATTGTTTACTACCACTTAACTTAAAACATGTTAGTAAATATCCAAGAAATCATATTTAAATTTATTTTTTTCAGTGTACGGTAAGTTTTATTATTTTTTTTTAGTTCTTACAGTTATTTGTATATATATATATATATATATATATATATATATATATATATATATATATATATATATACTTTTTTTAAAGAAAAAGGTTTGTTAAATTAAAAAGTGCATGTATACAGCTATATTTTGCTTATTTTAATACATTTAAAATTTGTGGTTCATAAATAATAGTTACGTTATTTTTGGTGTGGTCAGAGATTTGCTAAATCCTTAATTTTAAGCTCTGAAAAGTCATGGGAAATGAAAACTAATTGCAATGCAACAAACCATTTGCTCATGCACATTGAGCAAGCTCATACACAACACACACAAAAAGTGAAATGAATGAGGAGGCATGTGGACAAAACACAACATCTAAATCAAGTAATTTTATCGCGTCAAAGTCTAATTTCTGCATATAAAATATATTTTTCCAACAACAAAAGTGTAAGCACGCGCGCTTCTGTTTCCTTGCGTGAAGCAACTGTGTCGCAAACGCAACTGGCGTGAACGGTTCTCTTTGAAATAGACTGGAAAAAAAGCACTGCTTGTGAACCCACAGTTGGACAGACTACTTTGCATAGTTTTAGATACATGACAACAATTTTGCTTGTTTTGACAAGTTATTTAAAATTTGTGGCAAATAAATATTTTTAGTGCGGTTCAAGATTTGTTAAATCCTTAATTTCGGGCTCTGAAAAGTAATGTGAAATTAAAACGAATTGCAATGCGAATGCATTATGAAACCACAACTTATTTGCAAGGACATACACAACACACAAAAAGTCAAATGAACAAGGAAAATCTAAATCAAGTAATTTTAGCATCAACAGTTTTTGCATAGAAAATATATTTTCCTTGGATTCAGAAACTTAAACAGGTCTATATAATGGAGAAAATGACTTGTCTACAAATGAAGACTGATATTTTTCAGAAGAGGTGGAAAAGTATTATGACATATTTAGATATGTATATTTAGAGGTTGCTTAACCTCACCTTTTTATCACTGTAATTGGATGCAACTACAATGCAACACAATGTAACTACACTGAAAAAAAAATATTCAAAGATGATTCATTGGATTTACTCATTTAACTCAATATTTTGGGGCTGAATTTAAACAAACAAATTAAGTTGAACATTATTAAAGATAATTTGTTTGTTTAAATTCAACACAAATAAATTGTTTGCAACAGTTCTGCATGCAACACTTTTTTCAGTGACAGATGTACAAACGTATCACCTGTGAGGTAATTATGATGGCAATATATTTTATTTTTATTTTGTATTATTATTTTTTATTGATTTTCCTTATTTTTTATATTATTATTATTATTGTTATTATTATTATTTTAGTTTTAACATTATTATTATTTTTATTTTATGTATCCCCTCATGTGTAAGGGGTAAAACTGTTGGGGAAGGGGTTGTTCTGTAAAAAAATATATTGAAAAATCTTAAATAAAAAATTTCAAAAAAAGTAAATATATATTTTCCCAACAACAAAAGTGAAATGTGAAAATGGCAAGTCTTTAGTAAAGCTGGAAATCTACTAGCCACAGTGGCTGGTGATCAAAAAAAAAGTTAATGTCAAGCCCTGTATACAAATATAATGAAATTGCGAATATATCAAATTATATTTTTAAAATAAATAATTAAAACTTGGGTGAAATTTTTTTTTTAAATATTTGAGAAAAAAAAAAAGAAAAGAAAATTTCACAGAAGGGCTGATAATTTAGCCTTTAACTATATGCTGTTGTAAGAGTTATTATTATTATTATTATTATTACTATTATTATTAATAACAATAATAATATTATTATTATTATTATTATTATTATTATTATTATTATTATTATTATTATTATTATTATTATTATTATTATTATTATTATTATGCAGGATTAAAAATAGAAAGTAGACACCGGTCAACTTGGTGCACCATAACAGATGTTTCTAGTCCAAGGTACAACCTCACTGAATGTAATGAAGGAATCTTTTATTTTTTATTTTTTGTTGCAAAGTGTCACCCGAGTCCAGCGTAAACACAGAATAATCTTTAAATAAACACTCTCAAAGCTCTTAATCCACAAAAATATGACAACATTCAGGAAAAAAAAGCAAGAAACAGACTGGCAGAAGTTTTGCAGAACTCAACTCCTCGTCATTTCTAAATTAAACATTGTCTCATGCATAATTAATTGGACATTAAGAATTCCCTTTATTGTAGTTTAAACCTTTCCATCACTGACGCTTCCTGTCTGAAACATTTAATTTGAGACGCTTCAAACAAGCTGCTCGTACTCACTTGTATCCCAGCTCCCTCAGGAACAGACACCTTCCACACGCAGTTGAGGTTGTTATCGTAGGGCTCCGGGTATCCTGGGGACAAAATCGTCCCCTTTCGCATTGTCAGAATCCCTCCACAAGGCACTGTGAGAACCAATCAGAGGACAGGAAAGTGAGATACCATGAGAATGAGGTTTTATTACTGCGCAAAAGGAAGCAGTTCATCAGAGACTTTTGATGAAGAACCAATGGTAAGACTTTAGTTTGGGTCACAATTCAGGCTAGGAACTGGGTTTCTCAGTAGCGGTTGGATAAACTTGGAGTGAATGGGAGAGTATAACAGAATTTTTTTCAATCACATTGGCTGAAATAGTAAAAGAAAAACGGTAACACTTTACAATAAGGTTCATTAGTTAATGCATTTACTAACATGAACTAATCATAACCAACACATGTACAGCATTTGTTAATCATAATTGAACATTTACTAATGCATTATTAACATCTAAGTCCATGCTTGTTAACATTAGTTAATGCACCATGAGTTAACATGAACTAACAATGAACAACTGTATTTTCATTAACTAACGTTAACTAACATGAACAAATGCAGTAGTAAATGTATTGTTCATTGTTTGTTCAGGTTAGTAAATGCATTAATTAACATTAACTAATGGACCCTATTATAAAGTGTGACCAGAAAAACTCCACAATGGCGTTATTAAGACTTTCAGAAAAAGAAAATAAATAGTGGGAGACTGATAGCAAGGGTGCCAACCATAATTGGGGTGCAAATTACATGGGGCTTAGGGGGGATTGACCCCCCTAATTAACGCTTGATATCCCCTGAAGCAGAGATGAGAAGTACAAATACTTTGTTACTGTACTTAAGTAGATTTTTCTGGTATCAGTATTTTGCTCCACTATTTATTTTTCTGACAACTTTTTACTCTCTACTCTTAAATCAGACTCGTTACTTTCGTTTTCATGTATTTGGTGGTGCGATCTATATTGTTTCTTGTCATTGCGCAATTTAATCGCCTTTTTGATGCAGTGAGCTTATTTTTGTCATTGTGCATTTATTTTTATTAATAAATAGGGTATATGCAGAGCTAGTGTTTCTTCCTATACTGATAAACTACCGGTGAGCGGTGAATGTGACTTTTTTTCCCCATTTTATTCGGTTCCTTTAACAGCACTGATGTAATTACAATACACACAGTTTTGGCAATCATTTCTAAATAATAATAATAATAATAATAATAATAATAATAATATTAATAATAATAATAATAATAATAATAATTCAGGGAATATTATTATTATTATTATTATTATTATTATTATTATTATTATTATTATCATTATTAAAATAAAAATAATGATAATAATAACAATAATGACATTAATAATAATAATATAAATAATACTAAAAGCAGTAGTAGTAGTAATAATAAACATAATAATAATAATAATAATAATAATAATAATAACAATAATAATAATAATAATAACAATAACAATAATAATAAACATAATAATAATAATAATAATAATAATAATAATAAATTGTATATTAATAATAATAAGAACAACAACAACAACAACCTCAACAACAACATCAAACATAATAAACATAATAATAATAATAATAATAATAATAATAATAATAATAATAATAATAATAATAATAATAAACATAACAATAATAATAATAATAATAATAATAATAATAAACATAATAATAATAATAATAATAATAATAATACATTATATATTAATAATAATAATAATAATAATAATAATAAGAAGAAGAAGAAGAAGCACAATAACCTCAACAACAACATCAAACATAAAATTAATAATAATAATAATAATAACAAATTATATATTAATAATAATAAGAACAACAACAACCTTAACAACAACAACAACATCAAAAATAATAATAATAATAATAATAATAATAATAATAACAAATTATATATTAATAATAATAAGAACAACAACAATCTCAACAACAACAACATCAAATTTAATAATAATAATAATAATAATAATAATAATAATAATAATAATAATAATAATAATAATAAAATGTGCTGCATTTAAAAATCAGAGAAAGGTCTCTTCATTATCTCCACAGTCTGGTAAATCACTTCATTCCTGTTTGCTGAAGTCCTGCCAGCTACTGTCTGAAGCGACACTAGAAGCCAGAGAGTGGATCTGTCAATAACAAAGCACAGGCTGCTATCTGACTCCAGCAGGGCAGAACCGTCTTTGTTATCCCACGCTTAGGTAAGATGCTATCTGTCAAGGACAAGGGGGATAATCTAGAGGTCAAAGCCAATCACTCTGTTTAAACAGCTACGAGCTGGCCGAGACACCCTGATTGATGTCCCGTTTTTTTTTTTCTGGGATGGAGAGCGAGGAGGAAACAGCGAGACCGGATGTGGAGCAGGCCTCAATATATCTGTGTCAGATTCTTCAATTATTAACCAAATTCGCTTCCCTGCAATTTTGGGGTCATTCATTTTTAAGCAGTGATATATAGAATGCGGCGTGCGCTCGCTCAGGTGCCGGTGTGAAATATGGCCGATCTCTGACCTTTCAGACAGAAGCTACACGGAGAGCAGGAGGAAATAAAACAAGGTGGGACACCATAAAACAGGTGCCTGTCTGAAGCCATGACTGGATGTCAGCACTCACATATTTCATCAGCACTCGTGACAATAGAAAATAAAGTGTGATAGTCTACCAGGATATGGCAACAAATGCAGCAACATGAGGAAAAAGGAGACCTATTGTGCAAAACTCACTTTTAGAAGGGGTTTAAACACAGCTGTGTGTAAGCACAGTGTGAGAATAATCAGTTTCTGATGGTAAAAATTAATTAATTCAACTTTTATAGTCACACTTGATAAAAACAGTCGGCTGAAACACTTTGATTGACATTCTATTCTCCCTTTGTATGTGTCATCAGAGAGGAAAAACCCCGCCCATTAGTGACAATCTCTCCCGTATTGCACTCGCAGAAAAGAAAAAAGGTACACGGCGGTACAAATAATGATCCTTAAAAGTACCTTTTATGGTACAGAAAAGACATCTTATGATATTGCTCTGCAACTTTTATGGTACAATTGAAATAAAGGTACAAAATCCCTCACTACAATATCAATGAAAATAAATTTTACTGGAAGCTAAAAATAAAAATGAAAAAAGTGATTTTATGAATAATTTCCATATTAAAACATGAGTCATTATTTAAAAGCATATGTTTAAATTAACTCATAAAATTTAATTATTAAGTTCTTTAAAACAAAACAACTGGTAAAACAAAACTATAAGTATTGTTAACTACACATTTAAGGCATTTTTAATCACTTTATTATTTTTTTTCTTCGTTTAATCATATTTATGTTGCACTATATAATCATATTGCACTATAAATGTACATTAAATATACATTTATCCAATTGTGATTTTGGATCTTTT
>NC_141039.2:46877500-46940000 GCF_052040795.2 Danio rerio
CAAGTCATCTGACTTGCCTGAGAACATTTCAAGGTCTTGTGTGGCTTTTTAAAGATGCAAAAACAATGCATTTTTCATATAAAGATTTGAAATATTTGCTAAGGTATGCAGCGTCTCTGCTAATAAACTGCAGCAAAAATAACTGTAATTATAATTTAATTAGAAAAAGGCAAGTTAATTAAAAATCAACTTAAAAAAGTGGATAAAAACTTTATTTTTAATGGGCGCATTTTACAGCAACAGCGGTTGAGTTGACCATTTTTAATCAGCTCATTTAGAGTCCGGCAGGAGAGCTTTTAGCTTAGCCTAGATAAATGAATCGGATTAGACCGTTAGCATCTTGCCCAAAAAAAGAACAAAGAGTTTCGATAATATTCCTATTTAACTCTTGACTCATTGCAAATTTAAATATTAATGCATCTACAGCAGCCATGATAGAGCATCAAAGGTCCTTGATTATTACTCCAGATTGAAAGTATAGTTGCTATATCCATGTCAATCTAGAAAATAGCAACTTTTCATTTTCCTTCCAACATAATGTAACAAAAAGTTGAATCAAGCTGTAAATATGAAAAATAAATATAAACTTTTTTTTCATTTTTGAGTGAGATGCTAATGATCAAATACAATTCCGATAGATTCATTTGGTAAATAGGATAATTATCTCACCCATTTTTGGAACAAGATGCTAATGGTCTAATCCGATTCAATGATCTATGCTAAGCTAAGCTAAGCTAAAAGTGCTCTTGCCAGACCCGGAGATCAAACGAATGGATTAACTCTGTGGACATTGTAAAATGTGTGTGTTCCTATAAGCTTTATTTAGCTGATCTCCAGGGGCCTCATGTATCAACGCTGCGTACGCACAAAAACTTTGTGTACGCCAGGTTTCACGCTCAGAATCGCTCACGTTTGGATTTACTAACAATGAACTGAACGTGGGAATGTGCGCAGCTTCATGGCAGCTTTCTGGCAGGCGTACGCACATTTTTTGTGCGTGTCTGTTTTATTTCCATTGGCGACTCCTAGAGGCAGTTGTGTTAAATTCCTCTCTACAAAGTGTCTGAGCCTTGCAATGGCAGCTGTATGAGACGGGTTCAGCAGGTATATAAGGTTTCCATACCATACATTTGACCAGCTAAACATTAAAGCACAATTTGCAGCAGTCGCCTGTTTTCCCAATGTAATCTAGCGATCTACCGCACACACATTGCTATAAAGACACTATCTGAAGATGAATTTGCATGCGTGAATCAGAAACATTTCCATTCAATAAATGTGCAAATAAAATATGATGCTTATTGATATGAACTTATTGATGATTCCTACTTGTCTTTCTCGTGATAAATAGTGGGCAAAATCTGATATGTTGCGGGGGAAAAAACAAGAAAGAAATCATCAGACGCTGGATTCGAGCCGAGTTCATGCTCGAACGGAACTATTCATGATTACATGCGTCTTACAAGGTGCGCCACTGAGACTGGTAAGGGTTCCGCAACATTTTACAAATATAAACCACACTATTTCTATCTCTAATGCACTCAGTGCGATATGTTCAGACCCAAGTGTGTTAACCGCATCAGTTAAACTCTCCCACTCTATTTTTTTCTTTTGTTGTTAATTCCGGAGAACAAACTTGCAAATAACACCGCTTTTCTCCGGTCTACCTCCAAAAGCAGCACCTCCAATTCACATTCTGTTCAAAGTTTCTCTTTTTGCTTGCTTTTGCCATTGCTTTTTCGTTGGGTTTTGCCATTAGCATAGTCATTAGCATATTCATACAGGGGAGGAGGCAGGGAGGGGTTTTGTGCTCGTGCATGTTGCGCTCAGTTTCACGTTCATTCGGATGTACAAAATAATATGCGTGAGATTCGGCGTACGCAGTGTTTCATACATCTGAATTTTTTTCTGCGTACGCACATTTACAGCTTTGTGCGTACGCAATGTTTTAGTATGATTTCCACGCAAGTCTTCGTACATGAGGCCCCAGGTCTGGTGGAAGCACTTTTAGCTTAGCTTAGCATAGATAATTGAATCGGATTAGACCATTAGCATCTCAATCAAAAAGCGAACAAAGAGTTCTAATCGTTTTCCTCTTTAAAGCTTGACTCAATGCAAGCTTTAAATATCATTGCTCCTGCTGCAGCCCTGGTACAGCAGCAGATTTCCTTGATTATTACTCCAGATTGAAAGTGTAGTTGCTATAGCCATATCAATCTAGAAATTATTCCTACATAAAGTAACAAAAAGTAGAATCAGGCTTGAGTAAGATGCTAATGGTCCAATTCAATTCAATGATCAATGCTAAGTTAAGCTAAAAGTGCTCCTTCCAGACCTGGAGATTGGCTGAATGGATTAAAAAGTGGATTAACTCTGGTGGGAGCGCTTTTAGCTTAGCTTAGTATAGGTCATTGAATCAGATTAGACCGTTAGCATCACGCTCATAAATGAACAAAGAGTTTTAATAATGTCTCTCTTAGCTTGACTCATTGCGAGCTTTAACTATTAATGCACCTACTGCAGACGTGCTACAGCAGCAAAGTTCCTTGATTATTATGCCAGAATGAAAGTATAGTTCCTATAGCCATATCAACTTTTAATTTTCCTTCCTACATACTGTGAATAAAAAAAATAAAAAAAAATAAAAAATAAAAAGAATTGAGTAGAATCTTTGGTAAATAGGAAAATTATCTCATCTCCTTGGTCATTTTTGGAACAAGATGCTAATGGTCTAATCCGATTCAATGATCTATGCTAAGCTAAGCTAAAAGTGCCCCTGCCAGATCCGGAGATTGGCTGAATGGATTAAAAAATGGGTTAACCCTGCGGAAGCTGTAAAATGAGTGTGTTGCTATAAGATTCATGCAGCTTTAATAAAAAAAAAAAAATATCCCTAATTTTGAAAATACCAAGCTTTACAGGTTCATGAAGTCCCACCACAGTCCCGACATTGTGTATGTAAATAGAATAAGCATACAGATTTCTGACAGAGCTAAAAACTGACCTTGATACACAAAATGAAAGCCTTTGGCCGTCTCTGGTCCAACTGTACTGAACTTGATAGTTATTTGATTTCCAGTACTCAAGGGCAGAGACTCCCCTGCAAAACACACACACACACAGAATAAATACACACGCCTTAGAACTGCATTATAGAGCACATGAAACATCAAGAGTAAGCATCATTCTTGAATCTTTTGGCTTCAAATGACTTCTGATATATGTATATTTGCACAGAGGAAGCGGCTGAATAGAAGGTTTCGGGTTTGCCTTGAACCATCAAATGCCAATAAACATCTTTCAGCTAAAAAGCCACTGAAGGATCCTACTATAGCAGACGTGATGACCACATTATGAGATAAACACACTGAATTTGCTTACACTACAACGATTTGTTTACATCTTCTGTGGTATTTTTATGCTCTTGCATTGACCATGTATTTGATAGCAGGATTGGTTTTGTGATGCTCTGTATGCTGCTTAGTCCTACAGCTCTTTTTTGCAATAACATCTGAACGTTTTAAAGCCGCGTCATAGGCTTGAGATGAATAATAGTCATGGATTAATTATGTGAAGTCCAGAAATAGGATATTAAGCTTGAGCTTTACCTGAGTGCGAGCCGGAGAGAGAGGACAGCAGAGAAGACTGTTGTGTCGGCCCATCATAAATGTCCACCACATCATTCAGAGACGTCTGGAACAGGACGAACTGTCCGAATAGAACTGAGGGAGATACAGACAGGAAAACAGGTCAAAAATATTGCTAACAGTTTTAAAATACAGCTACAAATGCTGTGTTCTTGACTTACAAGCCCATTTTGTCTTTTATAAGTGATTTACAAAGCATAAACAGTCCTTATTTCAGATTGGGACACAAGCTGAGTTATTCAAGCATTTATTACATACAAAGTAACTATTAGTATATGCCTCATTAATAAGATATATAAATGCTAATTTTAATAGTGTATTAATCGTTCTGAAGGATCTTAAAAAACACTAATTATTCTTAAATAACTGGATTGTAAAAAAAAAAACATCCTTAAAGTAAATTTTACATTATACATGTGCTTATACACTCATCGGCCACTTTATTAGGTACACCTGTCCAACTGCTTGATACTGCATATTTTTAATCAGTCAATCACATGGACCATGTCCATCCCTTTATGACCACATTGTAGGCATCTTCTGATGGCTACTTCCAGCAGGATAACACACCATGTCATAAAGAGCAAATCATCTTGGACTGGTTTCATGAACATGACAATGAGTTCACTGTACTCAAATGGCCTCCACAGTCACCAGACTCAATCCAATAGAGCACCTTTGGGATGTGGTGGAACTAAAATCTCTGAGCAATATTTCCAGTACCTTGTTGAATCTATGCCCCGAAGGATTAAGGCAGCTCTGTAGGCAAACCCGGTACGAGTAAGGTGTACCTAATAAAGTGGCCAGTGACTGAAGTCAAGAATACAACATTTGTAGCTGTATTTGTAAACTGTTTACTAACATCTATTAAATGTAAGGTTAATGCTTAAATAATGATTGAACTATTTTCTAATGCTTAACAAATGATTCATAGAGTGTAGTTATTACAAAGTGTATTGAATCAATCATTCACCGTTTACAAAACGCATACATTGTTGTTTTATTTCATGCTAAATACGTATTTTTTCATGTCTGAATTTTAATGAATCAATCAGTTCTTAAAGGGATAGTTCACCTAAAATTCTTCTGTTGAACACAAATAAAGATATACTGAAAACTGTTGAGAAAATAGTAATTTAAGTTTGATATAGGCACCCATTACCCAACACTATTCACTATCTCTTCCTTTAAGTTTCTAACAAAAGTAAAAAATTCATAAACGTTTAAAACCACTAAATGATTTTTTTTTGGGGGGGAACTATCCCTTTAAATCTAAAGTTCAACCTTTTAGTTAACTTCACGAGGCACTGAATTAAATATGCAATAATCACAAGAAGCTTTGTTTCTTCTTATTAGAAACAAAGTGTCATCTTTCAGATTCTGCATTTGATGAGGACATTCAGACACTGTACTAAATGCTGCTTTTTGCTCTTTGATGGCAACAACTATTATTTATAGCAATTAATGAGCATCTCATGTCTTGTAATTGCTCAATTAGTGTTACAGACATCAGAAAAACAATATGCCACATAGCATAGCATTTACCTCAAAAGTTTACTAGAGAAAAGAAGACTTAAGTAAAAAAAAAGTTATTGTGCATTAATTAGCCTATATATATATATATATATCCTCCTGAGACCCAAATACTTTTTTTTTTCTGTGATCTCCAACATCGTTTGGGTAAAAAAAAAAAAAAAAATACAATTTAGAGTTTTTACATTTTGTATTTATTTTTAATTTTACAGCATGTCCACTGTAGTGGACCACAGGACCATTTTGCGTGCTTTCATACCTGTGAATCGATTCAGTTGTTCCGTAACAGAGATTAACTACTATTATTAATAATATTGATTATTATTAGCCACTTTAAATCTTATAAATAGCTTGAACATGAACACTGCGATGCTTATGTGTAAAAATAAACAAACAAACTAAATAAATTGTCAACGTTTAAATTAAAATGTGCTTTTAAAAGTTCATTAAAAATGGTAGGCTACTGTAAAAAAAATCTCCTGTACTTAAATGTAAAGTGTTAACCTATAGTATCCTATTCATCAAAACCTGGAAATGTTTCTTGGACCAAATATAAGGCTATATATCATCATATTTATATATGACCATTTTTGGTACATTTTTAAATATATGTTGCATGTACATATGACATATTGGGTTACTCTGCGTACCACTAGAAGGAAGCCTGCGTATCACTAGTGGTAAACAAACCACAGTTTGAGAACCACTGCTCTATAGTAAGCTAATATTTGTTTAGTTTCCCCTCGATGAACAGTACTGAAGAGCAAAGTACAGTACAGACAACTTATCAAATCCAAGATTATTATGTACCGTTACACTCCAATTTTATAGTAATATTATCAGAGAAATTTTGTCATATGTTTAAGAATTCTGTTATCATACATTAATTTAAACACCACAAATGCATTGCAGAAAGTGAATGTCGCGATCACCAGCAATCCACTCATGGCAGATCGCTGGTGAACTACACGTCACATTAACGAACTACAAATCCCATCATGCCCTTTCATACACACCAGTTGCCAATCACCACTGATGACACACACACAGCTGAAACTTGTTATCGCTGATCATTCTGACTACTTATGCAGCAGTTCATTGCTGAGTCTTTGTTTGATGTTACTATTTGTTAGTGTTGCTATTTGTTTTGCAAATTTATTGGGTAATCTAATAGATAACAAAAAATAATACTCAGGACAACTACTGTTTTTATGTTGGGTTAAGGTTGGGTTTAGGGTGGAGGTAGACCTTAATAAAATACAATAAATGGCAAATTGAATTAATAATATAAATAATTTTTGTTAACTTCCAGCCGCAACCATATCTGATCTAGTTTTTAAACGTAGCCTTGTTTATTGTTATATTCTGTATCGCCGCCTATTTTGACCTAATGGCTATAGGATGAATACAATTTGTATTGTTCATATGTACCAGCAACTCCTGTACTGATCATTGCCTGCTCGCAAGACTATTCTTATTAAACCTACACTTAGATCCTTAGCTTTGTTGTCCTCGACTCACTCCCTCACGCAACAATGACATCGTGACTTTATGGGAACAAGTATGACAAGCTAGCTCTGACCGATGAATCATTTGTTGTACCCCTCATGTGCAAGTCACATTAGACAAAAGCATCTGCTAAATGAATCTATGCAAATGCATATTTTTATACAATAACTGCGTAGCGTACACTAACACAAGCTACCTCTCGACTGTTCAAACCCCAGCCAGAAGCTCACTAACAGTAAACCGAGAGCTTTCATCTTTCACTTCACATACTGTATATTTAGATTCCCAATTAGAAGCCACTAAGCACTCGTACTCAAGTATGACACTGAATCATTTGTCTTCAATGGTTTTGCGTGTTTTCAAGCAGCGAGAGCTCTCTGAGGTAATAGGGCTGTATGTTTATTTAAATCTTCTAAATTGGCCATCACACTGTAACATCTCCTATTGCGTTTGGGTATCGTGCTGAGCGCTGCTTTTGTCATCCGCTGGGCACACTTGTTTCAGTCTTATTTGCCGTCCAGTGCTTTGATGTTTCCAACGATAGATGAAAATCATCAGCATGCTCACTCATCACACTCAAAAAAGAAAAAGATAATCCCTCCTCATATTATGAGTAGACGTCAATGGGGCCTATCTTTGCTGGACATTTTTTGTATGGAACTTTCAACAGCGCGCATGGAGCTCAGTTAAAAACTGTTAAGTCCTGGAATTTATCTTTTGATATTGTCAAATCCTTTGTTTCTTTCTTCTAATGTAGAGCTTTTCTGTTTATATGGTCTTTATGTATCTTGTGATATAATAGTTAATTATTTTCACTTACCTAACTTTTACTCTGTATTTTTTTATTTTTATTTATTTTTTATACACAGCAACATTTAAACTTCTGTTATTATAGAACAAGTCTACCTGGGTGGGGGGTGGGGATTCAGGGTTGTTTTATGATATGGTCATATGCTGTATGCTCTCTATATTAAACAAACACTGAAATAATAAAAACAATTTTTCACAAAAATAAAAAATTAAAAAACAGGGGAAAACGATTAGCTGCATGTTCAAACTACGTGTTAAAAAGAAGCCTAAACAATACAATTGTTGACATTTTTTTTTTGGTCAACTTATTGTTATATGTTCAATCCACTTAAATTTAGAAAAATAAGTGAACTTAATCAGTTAGTGTTGGGAACATTTCATTTTAATTTTCATTATTAAAAGGATAGTTCATCCTAAAATATCATTGTTTACTCATCCTCTACTTATTCTAAACCTGTTCAAGTTGTTTTCTTCGGTTGAACATAAAGCAAAATATACAAAAACAAATTTAGAGAAAAAAAAACTTCATTAGTATATTTTGCTCCCGCTATGAATGTCAATGTGATCTTTTTCCAACATTCTTCAGAAGTTTAGAATTACTTGAGTGTGAGTAAATGGTGTGCAAAATGTTATTTTTGGATGAACTATCCCTTTAAATCCCATGTTTAATCTTCTTGTCTTCACTAGGCACTAAATTAAATATGCAATAATCACAAGAAGCTTTACTTTTGTTTACTCTGTCAAAAAAAAAAAAAAAAAAAAAAGAGAAGATTTTTTCTGCTGGTTTAAGATTAGCCAAAACAACACAATTCTTGACATTTCTTTGGGTCAACTTATTGTTTTATGTTTAGTTCACTTAAAATTGTGAAAGAAAAAAGTGAACTTAATCGTTCCGTGTTGGGACTATTTAATCTATTTCAACCTTTTTGATTTTAAAGGAAAAGTTCACAAAAAATATTATTTACCCATTCTTCATTTTTTCTAAACCTGTTTGAGTTTCTTTCTTCTGTTGACCACAAAGCAAGATATACAAAACAAATGTAGAGAAAGAAAAACTTCATTAGTATTTTTGCTCCCACTGTAGATGTCAATGGCATCTTTTTCCAACATTCATCAGACGAACATTTAGAATCACTTGAGTGTGAGTAAATGGTGTGCAAAATGTTATTTTTTGGGTAAACTATCCCTTTAAATCCCAACTTTAATCTTTTTCGTCTTCATTAGGCACTAAATAATAATGCAATATTTACAAAAAGCTTTACTTTTGCTTGTTTAAGTTTCTTCCTTCTGATGAACACAGATACACAAAACAAATGTAGAGAAAGAAAAACTTCATTAGCAGGCCTATTTATTGCTCCTATTGTGGATGTCAATTTCAACATTCTTCAGAATATCATCAGAAGAATCACTTGAGTGTGAGGAAATGATGTGCAAAATTTCATTTCTGGGTGAATTATCCCTTAAAATCTCAAGTATAACCGTTTAGTCTTCACTAGGCACTAAATCAAACATGCAATAATCACAAGAAGCTGTGCTTTACTTTTGCTTTCCCATCATACTCAAAAAAAGATGCTGCTTTTAAATGTACTTGTTTAAATGAGCCAAAACAAAACACAATTATTGAAATATCTTTGGACCAACTTAATATTTTATATTCATTCATATATTAATTTTCCTTCGGTTTAGTCCCTTATTTATCAGGGGTCGCCACAGCGGAATGAACCACCAACTGTTCCAGCATATGTTTTACACAGCGAATGCCTTCCAGCTACAACCTAGTAAGTTACACCCATACACTCTCGTATTCACACACACACACATACACACACACACACACGCACGCACGCACGCACGCACGCACGCACGCACGCACGCACGCACGCACGCACGCACGCACGCACACACACAGAGCCAATATTGTTTACCCAATTCAATTATAGTGCATGTGTTTGGACTGTGAAGGAGAACATGCAAACTCCACACAGAAATGCCACGGGCACAGCCGGAACCTGAACCAGCGAACTTCTTGTTGTTAGGTAACAGTGCTAACCACCATGCCGCCTGTTTTATGTTCAATCCATTTACATGTGTAAAAAAATTTACTTAAATGGTTTGTTTTGGGGCAACATGAAGGAATTGTTCTGATGCAACAATGAACGCAGCATTTTAGTGCATCATCATCATCAAATGCAACCCTGCATCTTTAGCAGTAGTGAAAATTGAACAAAAAACTGCACAATGACCAAAACAGGAGAAAACAGTTGTTCATGTATGTAGTCTAATGACCTTATTGGCATCTCTCTCGTGTTGCCATAGTGAAATGAATAGAAAAAAAAGAAGGGACTTTAAATATAGAAAGCTCAAGTGCCAAAAAGCAGCTCTCAGGAGTGGATGAAATTAGTCTGGGCACAAATTCAGGTGTTAAAGCGCGATATAAAAGCAGTAAACGGAGGAAATGTAGGGGACAGGGCTTCCATTCTTCAGCTTCATCCCTCAACGGCGTCTTTGAAAACTGGCACAGAATCCAGTGATTCAGAGGATGGATGGAGCGCCTCATATGCTCAGCATAGCCGCCGCGTGATTAAACAGTTCTCTGCTCAGCAATACAAGCGTGTAATCAAACTCTTGCAGAAAGCAATTTTCAAAGAAAGAAAGAAAAAAAAAAAAGATTTATTTGTCATTTGAGGTAAACAAAGAGCTTGATTACCTGGAGCTGATTGGCTTTATTGGCACTGCATGCGGCGGGAGTTCTGGACAACTAATGACATTTTCACCAGTTTGAGTTCATCATAATCAAGGTGATACCGGTCAGTGAAATCACAGGGAAAACTTTACTCAAATTTATGTTTACTACACCTGTGCGGTCTGTAATCTATGATTCATGAAGGATTTTTTGTACACAGTCAAACGCTATTTAAGAAAGCCTGATTCCTGAAGTGTTTTTGGGGCTTGGTACAAGCACCCTCTTGAAATTGCTTCGTTTCGTCTTATTATGATGCTTTCCTATATTTCTCCAAAGTAAATAAGATGTTTGAGTGTCTAAACATGCTCAAAAACTCATGAAACGATTCACACATGACAGAAGTGGCAAAAATTCACATCGGAAATAGATCCAACCCAGGCTCATTCTGAAAACGTACCCCTATATACATCTCTAGAGCGCCAAATACGTCCCAGGAGCTACATTTTTTTTGCAGTTTTTGCCAATTCACCAGAGGCCGCTGTGTACACTTTTTTTAGACCTCAAAGTTCTCTTGCGAGTGCCATTTACAACTGCTGTTTTCATCTAAATCCACCTAAGGCCGCTGTCGACTGACTGACTTCCCTGGACTCGACCGACAGTTTTAAAAAGCAATCCAGAAAAAGAAAAGCCCTCGCTTGATTTTTACCACGCTTTCAGCTTTTACCACATTCTCACCATGTATTTGTATTTTATTTTCTGGAACTGTTCTTCGCCAGACTAAAACCCTGTCGTCATGATGAGTTCCTCTCTGCGTCTCAAGTCGGCTGACATACAAAGCGAGCCACCGGACATACTAGTAACAGCGGGAAACTGGCTCGCATGGTTCAGGATTGGTAGAGCTACGCATCGATGTATTTGCTCTTCAGTGTTTGAACTCTCAGTAATGATTTTAAACCACACTGAACTGAGCTAAACTGAACTGAACTTAAACACTAAAAAATGAACTAACCTGTTCCAGTTACTATGACCACTTATGTGAAGCTGCTTTGACACAATCTACATTGTAAAAGCGCTATACAAATAAAGCTGAATTGAATTGAATTGAAAGTCGTCCATATGGAGGTTCAAGAGTTAGTTCACACTTGGCTCATGATTCATATATAGCTTGTTTGGCATGCTGTCCCGAGAGAGAGCCCTGAGCTCAAGAGATCCTCGAGCCCAGAGCTCCCCCTTTTTTAGATCGACCTCAAACTCCCCCACTGCTGAGGCCAAGGCGAACTTCCTGAGAGTAAGACATTGGAAAAAAGATTTAGGCTTATTTTATCTATAGAGCACATTTGGATGGTGGGAGGAAACCGGGGAACCCTGGGGAAAGCCACGTGGACATGGGGAGAACATGCAAACTCCGCACAGAAATACCGGATGGCCCAGCGAGGACCCGTCGCCATTGGTATTCTTGCTGTGAGGCAACAGTGCTAGTCACTGAGCCACCGCGCCGCCCATTCTGGATAAAGGTGGAAGAAGGGGAGGAGGGGGGTTTCTTCTAGAAGAAGATAGTTGTAGAAAGGAAATGAGGATATATATTGTGACTTAGGAACCTCTGATTGGAGGATCATGATTAATTAATGTGGACCAGCTGGGTCAATCATGAGCACATGCTGTTCTCGAAATTAGTTTAAAATTAAACTTCACTAAGCGGTCAGCTGGTAAGCACGAAAAGGAACTTACTTTAAACTTGTTTGGAAAGTTTACACACCGCTCTGTAGCATTCGTTTTAAAGATGAAATGCAGCCATATTTACTTCTGGCTACATAATTCGTGATCTTCTGAAACCTACATAGGGCTACGTTTTTAGAATGAGTCTATGCTGAATAGTACTCAGTGTTGGAAAAAGGCTTGATAGCACCACCTATACACTTTTGACAAAGTGCCCATTTTTAAAGAATTATTTTCTGCGGAATTATTTTGGGAGTATCATAACTAAAACCTTAATATATGAAAAAAAAAATATCTTTTTAATTTTTATTTAATGTTTAAAATGCAAATTCAATTAGATCCACTTAATTTGGTAAATAAAGCAAGTTTGTCATATAATACATCTAGTAAAAGACAGAAAATATTACAGTACAAACTGCATTGTACATAAATCAGTTGAACATTTTCAAATTAGTCAATAATATTACTGAAATTAATAAAAAACTGAATGAATAGAGATTTACACACATTTACTCAAGTAAATAAACAGAACTAATGATGGGCTAAAAATTTGCAGAAAATCAGCGGAATTCTGCACGCGCAGATTCCAGGTGGGCCTACTTATTAGGCTGGACGTATGATAGCACTGTAAAATATAAAAAATAAAAAAAAATATTAAAATACATTTTAATAAGCAGAAAAAAAATCAAGAAAAAGGTAAAAAAAAAAATTAAATTCAGTTTCTTAAAATTATTTCTTATTAGCTATATTCACTGAGAAATTAATTTAAAAAAATAATTTTCAAAAGGGCGTGTACTCATTTATGCTGAGCACTGTATATTTAATTTGCTCTGTACTCTACTGAAAAGCACTTTAGTGCAACTGTGTGCATCTGAAACACCTTCTGCTACCCTTGACGTGCTTTTAATTACGATATATATTTCTTTTGTGAGTTACTTTTGAGATACATTTGACATCAGATTTTAATGGCACATGAATATTACATCAATATGTTATCCGCATTATGTTTTCCCAAACAGAACCCGTTTTCTCAGCTTCCCTGATGAGGATGTCATCTCGTCTTCATCTTTAAAACTTTCCCCGAGTAGCAAAGCGCTGCATTAGTGACCCCTGGCCTAATGTAATTATAATGGCCCTGGTATGATTACAACCATGTACTACTTAAGACTTTTCCATTATTCATAGCAGCGTAAAAGCATGCATGTCTTTTGCTGAGATTCCAATGATAAAATAAATGAATAAATAAACTGTAAACTGGCACATTTTCATTTGCAATTTTTTTTCTTTCAGTCCAAATTGATTTGTTTCTTCTCATTGCCCCATTTGGTCGGGTGCATGCGAGCGGAACCTTAACGGGAACGATTGTTTTGTGACACGAAGTGGTAATTGTCTTGGCATCGCTAAAGCCTTGGAGATGGGGAGACTCAAGAATAATGCATCGAGGACCGTCTCTATCTTCTCTTCTGTTGTTCTTATCAAAGGCATAGGGGACAAGACGACTCCCAGCACGCAAGCTGGCAGCAGACTTGATGAGCCATGATTTATTTCTCAGAGTTTGCAGCCACCTTCGCTTTCAGAAGTGCCCACAATGAGCACTGTAGATCAGCTCCAAATGTCTGTCGGCTCTTCTGCGGAGGCAGACTGACTGAAATCAAACCTCATAAGAGACAGATTTGGAACGGCAGGAAATCGTATAAATATTGAATAGGAGACTTGCAATAGAGTTTGGCAGTACCTTGTTGCTAAACCAGTGTTTCTCAATCCCGGTCCCACAACGCTGCACTCAAAAAAAATCGGTTGTGCTCTTGTTCAAACTACTTCTTTAAATTAAGCGGGAACAACAAAATTCTTGAGACTAATTGTGGGAGGACTTCATTGTTTTATGTTCAGTCCACTTCAATTTGTTACTTCAGCTTAATCGATTTGTGTTGGGACAACATGGATGAATTGTGTGGAATTGTGTGGTCGAATGTTTTCTTTTTTACATCAGACAATCGTTCTACATTTACATTTACATTTAGTCATTTAGTCGACGCTTTTATCCAAAGCGACTTACAAATGAGGACAAGGAAGCAATTTACACAACTATAAGAGCAACAATGAATAAGTGCTGTAGGCAAGTTTCTGGTATGTAAAGTGTAAGAAGCAGAACATTAGTAATTATTATTAATATTTTTTTTGGTAATACAGTTAGCGGTAGAACCAGAGAGGCAATTGCAGATTAGGAAGGGAAGTGGAGACTAATTCTAATTCAACAACAAACTCCCTAACCCTATCCCACCATGATTTCCGTTTGAAGGGAGCGCGTTTCATTCAAATGGCATTTTAGAGTGTGATACGTTCATTTTTATTGTATTTCAACAGTTCATACTTGGATATTGCTTGACGCTATTAGCAGGTTTAGCATGCTGTCCCAAGAGAGAACCCGGAGCTTGAAGATACAGTCAGAATTATGAGCCCCCCTTTGATTTTTTTTTTCTTTTTAAAAATTTCCCAAATGATGTTTAACGGAGCAAGGAAATTTTCACAGTATGTTTGATAATATTCTACACTACGGACAATTTAGCCTACCCAATTCACCTGTACCGCATGTCTTTGGACTTTGGGGGAAACCGAAGCACCCGGAGGAAAGCCACGCGAACGCAGGGAGAACATGCAAACTCCACACAGAAACGCCAACTGAGCCGAGGCTCAAATCAGCGACCCAGCGACCTTCTTGCTGTGAGGTGACAGCACTACCTACTGGCTGTTTATTTATAGCCCCTTTCAAACAGTGATACCAGTAAATATCCGAAAAAATTACCGGAAAAAGCGCTGTTCACACAGGCAAGAACGTTTCGGAATTTTCCGGAAAAGATCATTCACACATCTATTCTAAAATACCGGTAAATTCTGACATCATTAATCAAAATGAGCTCTAAACGGCTGCTATTGAATTTGTAAATGTAATAGGGATCCTGCGCAATGGTTTCACTTTTATTTAAAGCTTTAGCATCCATGCAGCTTATCCCAGAGACACAGGCAGAAGCGCAAATCACAGCTAAATGTTTACATATTTGACAACATTACAAATTCTGTGGATGGATAAGTATTGTGAACAAAAAATAAATAAAAACATGGAGGAACACTTTCACATGTCGAGATGTACATAACAGAGAAACAGAGCAAGGAAATTGTCACAGTATGTTTGATAATATTTTTTTCTTCAGGAGAAAGTCTTATTTGATCTATTTCGGCTAGAATAAATAGTTAGGAATAAGCAGTTTAGAATTTTTTTAAACCATTTTAAGGTCAATATTATTGGCCTCTTTAAGTCATATATTTGTTTCAATGGCCTAAAGAACAAACCACCATTATACAATAACTTGCCCTAACCTGCATAGTTAACCCAATTACCATAGTTAAGCCTTTAAATGTCACTTTAAGAGGGAGAACATGCAAACTCCACACAAAAATGCCAACTGACCCAGCCGAGGCTCGAACCAGTGACTCAGCGACCTTCTAGCTGTGAGGCGACAGCACTGCCTACTGCGCCTCTGCGTCGCGGTAAAGACCCCACCTTAATTGAAAAGTAATTGAAATCGACATTCAGAGCCTATAATCGATCAAATTTTCCAGGTCAATTTTTAAAAAAATTGCTGATGAAAAAGCCTTTTTGGCAAGTAAGTTATTAAAATTATCGTTATTGCAACACTTATCAACACACATTTTTTCAATATCATGAAGCTCTACGGCAAAATCCGCCATAATAAAATAAGTTTTTGCATAAGTTGTTAACTACATAGGCCTTCATTGCATTGCTATTATCATTAATAGACGTAATGGAATATTCATTTTTAAATGATTGCAGCCTGGGGTGACGCAGTGGCGCAGTAGGTAGTGCTGTCGCCTTACATCAAGAAGGTCGCTAGTTCGAGCCTCGGCTGGGTCAGTTGGCGTTTCTGTATGAAGTTTGGATGTTCTCTCTGCATTCATGTGGGTTTCCTCCGGTGCTCTGGTTTCCCCCACAATCCAAAGACATGTGGTAAAGGTGAATTGGGTAAGCTAAGTGAAGTTTATTCATAAACTAATTTCAAGAGGAGCACGTGATTATGATTGAACACGGCTGGTTCTGCATTTGCATGCTTGATCCACCAATCAGGCCATTCCCTAACCACTATAAAGAGCCAGGGTTTTTTCACTACAGTCATCTTCGATTTGAAGAATCCCCCCTTCCACCCCTACCTTTTCACCTTTCTCTCCATAGGGCAGCACGGTGGCTCAGTGACTAGCACTGTCGCCTCACAGCAAGAACGTCACCGGTTCTAGTTCCTTAACAGGCCGGTGGTCGTTTCTAAATCTAAAATCTAATAATGCAGCATATCTTTTAATAGCTTCCAATCTTAGTCTTTAGCTATTATCAAAGGGGAGTTGTCGAGATCTACCTGAGCTCGAGGCTCCCCTCTCTTCCTCCAAACGGGAGGGAGCCCAGGGCTCAAGAACCTTCGAGCTCAGGGCTCTTTCCCGGGACAACATGCCAAACTTGCTTATAATTAATCATCAGCTAAGTGTGAACTCTTGAAATTGTCCGTAGTGTATGAGTGTGGATGGGTGTGTATAGATGTTTCGCAGAGATGGTCGCAGCTGGAAGGGCATCCGCTGCTTAGAACATATAGATAAATTGGTGGTTCATTCCGCTGAGGCAACCCTAAATTAATAAAGGGACTAAACCGGAAAGAAAATGAATGAATGAATGATTGCAGCCCTTAATCAGAATTTACTTTCATTTTTTAAATGCAGGCCTACTATTTAAATCTACGTTTTTGACAAGAAAATTGTGAGAAAATTCCCAGAAAACAAACGCTCCCTCATTAGGAGTTTGCAGACTCATTCTCAGCATCTTTATGTCCATTTGTTGATTATTTAAATTTTCCTGCAGCCCTTTTTTTTGGATATTGCATGCTAAACATGTGTAAGATACGTGAGCATTACTGTGACAAGAAACCAGAGTGAGGAAAGCTCTGAAAACTCCTCTGATAAAGATAAAACTAGAGGATGCAGGAATCAATATTCACAGCTCTGAATGTTTACACACTGCTCCAGCTGTCCTCTCACAAACAGAATACTAATTGGCCAGATCTCTATTTATAGCGCTGGCTCTTTCCACTAATAGGGTAGACTTTGTGCCCCATCACATTCTTCACATGCACAAAGCCCGCTCTGTGCTCGGAAAACTATTAGATACACAGACAGTCCTTTTAGAATGTGGGATTTTTAACCAGTGTGTTTTGTTTCTGATTGCCTTGTTGGGGTTAGTAAAGCTGCACTACTAAACACATTCTCCAACATCTACGTTCATACTGGATTTAATCATCCTGGAAGTAACAATATAATACATGATTTTTATGATCATTGGATGCTCATCAATGGGTCGGCACAGTGGCTAGCACTGTCGCCTCACAGCAAGAAGGTTGTTTGTTTGAGTCCAGAGTCAGTTGGCATTTCTGTGTGGAGTTTGCATGTTCTCTAAGTGTTCGCTATAGGTGAATTGGGTAAACAATATTGGCCGTGTGAGTGTGTGTGTGTGTGTGAATGCGAGAGTGTATGGATGTAACTCAGTACTAGCTTGTGGCTAGAAGGGCATTCGCTGTGTGAAACATATGCTGAAATAGTTGGCGGTTCATTCAGCTGTGGCGACCCCTGATAAATAGGGGACTAAGGAAAATGAATGAACCTAAAACATTAAGTTGGTCCAAAAGAAAATTGTGTGAATGAGTGTGTATTGGTGTTTCCCAGTACGGGGTTGCATATGGAAGGGTATCTGCTGCGTAACATATATGCCAGAATAGTTGGTGGTTCATTTGCTGTGGCGACTCCTATTATATCAGACACTAAGCTGAAGGAAAAAGAATGAATGAATGAATAAATGATTGTTTATCTATGTGAAGCTGCTTTGTCACAATCTGCATTGAATAACGTGTGATAAACATACAAACAACCAGATTTGACTGTAATCAGTGCAAAATGAATACTTTTAATATACAAAAACATGTATTGATCATTAAAAAGGTTCTATGTTTATATGTTAATTTTAAAATGTGGGATTTTTAACCAGTGTGTTTTGTTTCTGATTGCTTTGTTGGGGTTTGTAAAGTCGCACACCAGTAAAACATTCTCCAACATTATCATCACAACATAATACATTCATTCATTCATTCATTCATTCATTTTCCTGTCGGCTTAGTCCCTTTATTAATCCGGGGTCGCCACAGCGGAATGAACCGCCAACTTATCCAGCAAGTTTTTACGCAGTGGATACATACCCTACAGACATATAGCCTACCCAATTCACCTGTAAAATATAGCTTAAGAGGGCTAATAATTTTGACCTTAAAATGTTTTTTTTTTTATATATTCTTATATTCTAGCTGAAATAAATCAAATAAGACTTTCTCCAGAAGAAAAAAAAAATATTAGTGAAATACTGTGAAATTTTTTTTGAACTGTTAAACATCATTTGGGAAATATATATATACACACACACACATACATATATATATATGTGTATATATATGTATATATATATAGGGCTAATAAATGTGACTCCAACTGTATGTTATGATGAGCATCTGACAATCTCTACAGACAGTGTCCATCACGCTAGCGTTCTCACAGAGGCAGTTTTCTGCCGAGCGCTTCAGAAGATTGGCCTCCTCCATACATCCTCATACGCTTAACACGCTCTGACAGATGCTTACCGGCTGCTATGGAAATGAGCCCTGTGATTAATTCACACCTTTTCCCTCTTTTTTTCATGACTTCTACAATTCAGAAATAAAAAAATAAAAAATGATCTGTGCTACCCTGCGTCTCCGTCTCTGGAGCTGGACTGGATCACCAATTCAATTTGCTTTCTGAAAGAAGCTCGAGCGAACAGGGACCAAATGCACCTTCTCTGTCTGAACACTCAGGTGGAGAGATTTTAGACTTTTATTAGCATAAGCTGCAATGCATGCTGGGATATTAATCCTGCAGTGTTTTTGTAGTTAGAAGAAAAAAAAAATCAATAAAAAATGTTTCTAAAACCTGGCGTCACAGTGGCGCAGTGGGATCACCTCACAGCAAGAAGGTCACGGGTTTGAGCCTAAATTGGGTCAGTTGGCATTTCATGAGTTTGCATGTTCTCCCCATGCTGGCGTAGGATTCCACAGGGTGCTCCGGTTTCCCCCACAAGTCCAAAGAAATGCAATATAGGTGAATTCGGTAAGGAATAAAGGTGAATTTGGTATAGAATTAAACTTGACTTGCCTTGCAAAAAATAAATAAATAAATAAATAAATAAATGAATGAATGAATGAATGAATGAATGAATGAATGAATGAATGAATGAATGAATGAATGAATGAATGAATGAATAAAAAGATTCCAATGGCTGCGTCTGCTCATATGTGAAGAATAAGGTCAATACTCAGGGAAAGTCAATGGCAGAGACTCTTGAAACACTGTTGTGGATCTGCTGGCTGGATCTGGACATCAGTGGATGTCCACAGGGACTGAGAAACACACAGCCTGCTGGATCTGCTTGAGGATGAGAGTCCTCTGGGTTCAGTGGATGTGCAGCAACAAACACATCCTTTACTGCACATCCACAAATCTGCTCAAACGCTTCAAACCTCAGTAGACTGCTCTTCTTTCAACACTGAAGCTTATTTGGCCAATATTTCTTGGTCAATACATCGAAAATATATACAGGGACTGGTAAACTGGTAAAATGGAAATGACAATAAAAAATAATGATAATAAAAATAAAATAAAAGGCACTTTAACATGATTTACTTCATAAATATATTTCTTGGTCGATATACTGAAAATATATAAAGAAATGGGTAAATCGATAAAACTGGAACTGACAATTAAAAAAGTCATACATAAAGTAAAATTTAATACACTTGTACAATATAATTAATTTATTACATAATTATGCACAAATATACTTTTTAAAAATTCTTAAAATCTACAGTTGATATATCAATACTATAAAAAAGGATAATGATTTACTAAAAATCCATGCAATAAGACAAACTTTTTTAGAAGTATAAGAACTGTTAAAAAGTAATATTAATAATAATAATAATATAACAAAATTACCTTTGAACATAGTTTAGTCCTAGGAGGTTAAGTAATAATAAATAAATAAATAATTCATTAAATAAATAAATACAAATATAATCAAATAAAAAATTTATTAATTCATATTGAATTTAATATAAAAAATATATAAAAATGTACAAAAAAACTGATCTTTTTTTGTAACAACTCAACATGTTTTCAAAATATAAAAAAAGATGAAAAGAAAATCAAATATAAAATAATTTTACCTTTGGAACATAATTTTGTGTCGATGTTTAAATAAAATAAAATAAAACAACCTGCTAAAGTAATTTGGTTTTATTTTATTTTAATATACTAAAGATGTTTAACACATTCTAAGCAAAATGGTTTTAATAGCCAATTTCATTCATTCATTTATTTTCTTTTTCGGTTTAGCTCCTTTAGTAATCCAGGGTCGCAACAGTGGAATGAACCACCAACTTATCCAGCACATGTTTTACTCAGTCTGATTTAGCACTCATACACTACGAACAATTAAGCTTAGCCAATACACCTGTACCGCATGTCTTTGGACTGTGGGGGAAACCGGAGCACACGCAGGGAGAACAGGCAAACTCCACATAGAAACGTCAACTGACCTAGCTGAGGTTCGAACTAGTGACCTTCTTGCTGTGAGGCGACAGCACTACCTACTGTGCCATCTAGCTAATTTCTAATAACTTTAAAAAAAATTCTTGCAACAAGTCAAAATTTTACAAAGTATGAAAACTGTGAAAATATAATCATTAAAAAAATTACTTTGGAACAGACTTTAATATATATATATATATATATATATATATATATATATATATATATATATATATATATATATATATATATATATATATATATAAAATAGTCCAAAATTTAAATAAAATCATTTTGAAAAATACATTAGTATGCAAAATAAAAAAAATGAATTAATAAATAAAAACAATACATATAAATATAAAAATAAATAAATAAAATAAAATAAAACAAACATACAAACAAACAAACATACAAAAAAATAATAAAAAAAATAAATAAAAATAAAATAAAAAAAATCTCAGGCAAAAGGCTAGCAGGTCTGTGGCTTGCTTCACATCTGTATCTATCAATGGCACAATGCCTCAGAGTGTGCTTTTATCACTTCATACATGAAACATGATTCTGTAAACAAGACCCAAGAGCCATTTTTGCAGCATATGAATAATTGATGGATAACATGTATGAACCCTGAGCCTCGGCAGAATCCATAAGCACAGGCCAGCGGTGAGAGTCTGATATCAGCATCAACGTCACCACATGATGGAGACAAAGAAACCAGGAGAAAACACAGACATACAGGAGAGAAAAAAAAGAGCATTTCTCTTTTCTCAATGCATTAATGGAGAAACAAACACTCTGAACTCTGACTGTCTGTCAGAGGAAGCTGATGATGTGGAGAATACAGGCCAAGTGCTGAAAACTACATATGTTTGTATTTACTTAAAGGTTAAAAATAAAAAAATAAATAAGTTGACATTTTTTATAAAATGTTTTGATCACCTATTTTCATTGTAAGTCAGCAACAGTCAGTTTAGGAAGTCAGAAATTGTAGCAACTGGTAAAATAAAAATAAAAAATAACAATAAAATAAAATGAACAAATTAATAAATAAAATTAAATATTGTGAGATTTTTCAAGTTAAATAAAATTTAAAAAAATTATTAAACAAAATAAAATAGAATAAAATAAAATAAATAAATACATAAATAAATAAAACCTTCTGAGAAAATATTGAAATTCTAATACGAAACTGTGAGATTTTCCAAGTAAAATAAAATAAATACAATAAAAACAATTAAACTAAATAAAATAGAATAAAATAAATAAATAAATAGGTAAACAAATAGATTAAATTACATACTGTGAGACTTTCCAAATAAAATAAAATAAAAATATTTTTTTTCACAAAAATAAGTAAATAAATAAGTAAATAAATAAGTACATTTATTTATTAATTAAATAAAACCTAAGAAAATGTGGTAAATAAAATTAAATAAGCAAAACTAAATAGAATAAAATAGAATAAAATAATAAATAGAATAAATTAATGAACAAAATAATGAATTAATTAAATAAAACCTGAGAAAATGTGGAAAATAAAATAAAACTGAATAAACAAAATAAAATAAAAATCCTGACCCTAAGGTAAATCATAAAATATGTAAAACCATAAATTTGCAGGGTATTTTAACAGTGTAGGCTTATTTTAAAACATTAACAAATTGTGTAAACTATTTAGTCTCCACTTTCCTTACTTATCTGCAATTCCCTCTCTGGCACCACCACTAACTACTACTACTACAAAAAAAAAAAGTTTGCTTCTCACACTTTTTTTTTTATACCTGACACTTATTCAAAAGAAGGTGTCAGGTATAAAAAAAAAAAAAAAATAATAATATACCTTCTTTTGAATAATAGTAACGATCAGATTAACGCACCAAACCAAAGAAGTAACTAAAAAAAACCACAAGCGCGCAGGACAAACTTCAGTATACCTGACACTTGCTTACAGCACTTATTCATTGTTGTTCTTATAGTTGTGTAAAATGTTTTTGTCCTCATTTGTAAGTCGCTTTGGATAAAAGTGTCTGATAAATGACTAAATGTAAAAAAAAAAAAAAAATGTAAAATGTGATATTTATTTTTTGCTCTTGTGGTCACATTGGTTGGATTTTCATCAGATTTACTTTAATGATAAAAACATTTGTTTAATTTATGTTCAACAGTGTTCAAAATCATTTATTCAGTTTAAACAGAAAGCAACATTTTAAACATATTTACTCCCAGCATCAACTTATTTCTAAGAAATTGCAATGGCACTGACCATGAACTAACCAGTAAACTCTCCTATATTTGAGTCCTGTACTGCTGAATTTCTCTGCAACAAATTTACCTTCAGATACTAACAAAGACACCTTGACCTTCTTAAAAAAGTCCTTAATACAAATCTAAACTTGATGTACTTTGTGCACTAAAGTTTAATCAATTTAAAGTATATCGTTGCTGAATAAACATATAATTTGTATATATTCGGATCCCATGAACTCTGTTAATAAATTTTTGTTTTGTGAATACATTTAAATTCATGACAGGACTTAATAATTTGATCCTATTTTATTGTTCACAGTCTTATAAACATTTGTGCACACTAATCTCATATCTGCCAAAGATCTGGAGTAGAAAAAAAAGAAGAAAATATTGAAACTATAAACTGAAGCGCCCTCATGCAGAGACATTAATTTGAGAATTACTTCAATAAACACAGATCTTCGCCAACGGCAAAGTCGAGAAATGCTACAGTTTGGCTGTGATTGAACAGAAGAGGATCTTCAACACCTCTGGTCCAAACACGCACACACACACACATACGCGAAAATGAACTTTGCCACGACTTCTGTTGGATTCTGATGTTTTGGCTCACAGGACTGCAATTCCCAATTCACACAGGCTTTACAAAGGCTTTGTAGAGAGAAAAGTGTGATCCCTTTCCAAGAGATAGTCGATGTCAAAGACAAGAAACTGTGTGTGTGTGTGTGTGTGTGTGAGAGAGTGTTTGTGTGTGAACGTCTGGAATTCATAAAATCATGGGGACTAAATGTCTCTCCACGTATTGCAATACCTGTGATTTTGGAGATTGTAGACATTTTTTTCTGCATTTATGAAAATCCGCATTGTTTAGCCTATAGAGTAAAGGTCACCAATCTTGGTCCTGGAGGGCCGGTGTCCCTGCAGGGTTTAGCTCCAACTTGCCTCAACACACCTGCCTGGATGTTGTTGGCTAGCTAGTAAGACCTTGATGAGCTTGTTCAGGTGTGTTTGATTAGGGTTAGAGCTAAAATGTGCAGGATATCGGCCCTCCAGGAACAAGTTTGGGCATCTGTGCTATAGAGGCTATTTATTTACTTATGAAAATGTGTGCAAATATACATGTATTCAGTTTTCATATTAATATCAGTCATATTATTGAATTCTATGCAAATTTCTAGATCATTTATGTACAATACAGGTTATAGAGTAATATTTTCTGTTTTTAGTAGATATATTACACTCACCGGCCACTTTATTAGGTACACCAGTCTAACTGCTTGTTAACGCTAATTTCTAATCAGCCAATCACATGGCAGCAGCGCAATGCATTTAGGCATGCAGACATGATCAAGATGATCTGCTGAAGCTCAAAGCGAGCATCAGAATGGGGAAGAAAGAGGATTTAAGTGACTTTAAACGTGGCATGGTTGTTGGTGCCAGACGGGCTGGTCTGAGTATTTCAGAAACTGCTGATCTACTGAGATTTTCACGCACAACCATCTCTAGAAAAGAGAGAATAGAAGAAAACGAGAAAATATCCAGTGAGCTGCAGTTCTGTGGGCGCAAATGCCTTGTTGATGCCAGAGGTCAGAGGAGAATGGCCAGACTGGTTCCGGCTGATATAAAGGCAACAGTAACTCAAATAACCAGTCGCTACAACCGAGGTCTGCAGAAGAGCATCTCTGAACACGTCCAACCTTGAGGCGGATGGGCTACAGCAGCAGAAGACCACACCGGGTGCCACTCCTGTCAGCTAAGAACAGGAAACTGAGGCTACAATTTACACAGGCTCATCAAAACTGGACAATAGAAGATTGGAGAAACGTTGCCTGGTCTGATGAGTCTTGATTTCTGCTGCAACATTCGGATGGTCGGGTCAGAATTTGGTGTTAACAACATGAAAGTATATGTTAACGCCACGGCCTACCTAAGTGTTGCTGCTGACTATGTCTATCCCTTTATGACCACAGTGTGTCCATCTTCTGATGGCCACTTCCAACAGGATAACACACCATGTCATAAAGCGTGAATAATTTCAGACTGGTTTCTTGAACATGAAAATGAGTTCACTGTACTCAAATGGCCTCCGCAGTCACCCGATCTCAACCCAATAGAGCACCTTTGGGATGTGTTGGAATGGGAGATTGGCATCATGGATGTGCAGCCAACAAATCTGCAGCAACTGTGTGATGCTATCATGTTGATATGGAGCAAAATCTCTAAGGAACATTTCCAGTAACTTGTTGAATCTCTGCCATGAAAGATTAAGGCAGTTCTGAAGGCAAAAGGGGGTCCAACAAGGTACTAATAAGGTGTACCTAATATAGTGGCCGGTGAGTGTAGATATGTTTTCAGTTTTTATATTCATCTTAGTAATATTATTGATTATTGTATAATATTATTGTAATATGCAAATGTCTAAATCTTTCATTTACAACACAGTTTATAAAGTCATATTTTCTGTCTTTTAGTAGATGTACTGTATTATATGAGAAACTTGCTTTGTTTACCAAACTAGTGGATCTAATTGGATTTGGATTACAAACCTTAAAAACCAGTTAAAAAGTAATGCTTTGCTAGTAATTATGATAGTAAATGTATGAAATCTGTAATTCATCTATTCATTCATTTATTTTATTTTCAGCTTAGTCCCTTTATAATCAGGGGTCGCCACAGCGGAATGAACCGCCAAACTATCCAGCATATGTTTAATGCAGTAGATGCCCCTCTCAGCTGAAACCCATCACTCGGAAACATCCATACACACTTATTCACGCACATATGCACATACTCAATGCACCTATAGCGCATGTGTTTGGTCTGTGGGGGAAACCGGAGCACTTGGAGGAAACCCACGCCAACATGGGGAGAACATGCAAACTCTACACAGAAATGCCAACTGACCCAGTCAGGACTTGAACCAGTGACCTTTTTACTGTGAGGCGATCGTGCTATCCACTGAGTCACCGCTTCGCCTTGAAATCTGTTACTGTTAATGTTATGTTAGGGTAGGGGAAAAGGAGAGAATATAGAGCCTGTACAGTATAAATATCAGTACGTCTATGGGAAATCCTCATAATACATCAAAACCCAATGTGTGTGTGTGTGTGTGTGTGTGTTTGTATGGTGGTCAGAGTCAGCCAGGAGAAAAGCTATTTAGTCGACTATTCCTAACTGACAGCCATGACAGAAAATAAAGAAAGTGCAGCCGCTCGAACGTTTGCCTCAGGCATCCACTAAGAGAGTTTATTCAATATCTCTATATGCATTCGTCTTGAATTGCTACACACTTTTTCTACTCGGTATGAAAGGCACCCTAGAGCAAAGTCCTAATGATACATTGAAATATTGAAATATTAATATGTTGTGTTCTGTTGCATCCATTTATTCATATGCGAATTCAAGAATGAGGTGTGGAGGTTAGGAATAGGGTAGTGTATCTATCACAAATACTTACATATGAGAATATATTTTAACATTTATATTTAAATGTAGGCGGCAAGGTGGCTTAGTGGTTAGCACTGTCGCCTCACAGCAAGAAGGTCGCTGGTTCAAGCCCCAGCTGGGTCAGTTGGCATTTCTGTGTGGAGTTTGCATGTTCTCCCAGTGTTAGCGTGGGATTCCTCTGGGTGCTCCACTTTCATCCACAGTCCAAAGACATGCTCTATAAGTGATTTGGATGAAGTAAATGAGTGTGTATGGTTGTTTCCAAATACTGGGCTGCGGCTGGAAGGGCATTTGCTGCATAAAACATATGCTGGAATAGTTGGCGGTTCATTCCGCTGTGGCAACCTCTAAAATTCAAAGTCAAAGTAAAATTAATAAATATTGAAATGTTTTTTTTTTTATGGTGTATTTGTTTTTAATAGTCTACATATTAATTACTACACACACTCTAGGTAAAAAAATACCACCCAGATGTAGTGTTAATTTAATTCAATTATTTTTAATTTAAAAAAGGTGTTTTACATATAATGTGAATTATTAATTGTTAATTATTAATAGTTCAAGGCCATGTATGTTTTTTTTTTTTTTCAGTTTTCAGCATTATTTACAAAAAAAAGTATTTTATGTACATTTTATTACACAGTTGTTATTAACATTAATCATTTAATTTTCAATTAAATTGTAATTAAAACATATTTTAACCATTTTTAAAAACTAGTTTTTATTATTAACAACAACATGCATTATAAATATTCAGGAGTAAAAATGTATAATCATTATATTTATTTGCACAGAAAAAAATGATGCATTGGGTTTACAATTAAAAAAAAAAACACAATTGATATGAGCTGAATTTAAACAAACAAATTAAATGTTAAAACGGAATTTGTTTGTTTAAATCCAGCCCATGTAAATTGTTTGCAACCACTTACCTTACAAAAGTTTGTAAATCCAATGCTTTTTTCAGTAAGGATGCAAAAAAATATATATAATAAATGCCGAATGATGATTATTCTGACGTCCACAGAGTTAGCTTGTGTCACTGCAGATGTTAAATAACCAATAAGCTGATGTCTTAATCGCACTGAAAATAAAATAATTCATTGGATTTACTCAATTTTTTTTAAGTAAGTAGTCGAAAACTATTTATATATGGGCTAAATTGAAACAAACTAATTATGTTGAACATTACTACATTTAATGTGTTTGGTTAAATTCAGCCCATATAAATTGTTTGCAACATTATTTTTATTGTGCATTTTCATTCATTTTCCTTTGGCTTAGTCCCTTATTCCTCAGGGATCGCCACAGCGGAATGAACCATCAACTATTTTGTACTGTTTTACGCAGTAGATGCCCTTCCAGCTGGAACCCAGTACTCAGAAACACCCATGCACTCTTGCATTCACACACCCATACATTAGAGGAAACCTACGCCCACACAGGGTGAACATGCAAACTGCACACAGAAATGCCAACTGACCCAGCTGGGACTTGAACCAGCAACCTTCTTGCTATGCAGTGACAGTGCTAACCACCGTGCTCCCTCAGTGCATTTACATTCATACCTTTTTAATTTTCGACCTAGTCCCTTTATTAATCCGGGGTCGCCACAGCGGAATGAACCGCCAACTTATCCAGCATGTTTTTTACACAGTGGATGCCCTTCCAGCTGCAACCCATCTCTGGGAAACACATACACACTCATACACTACAGACAATTTAGCCTACCCAATTCACCTGTACCGCATGTCTTTGGACTGTGGGGGCAACCGGAGTACCCGGAGGAAACTCACGCGAACGCAGAAGGAACATGCAAACTTCACACAGAAACACCACATGACCCAGCCGAGTGACCTTGTTGTGAGGCGACAGCCTTTGTGCATTTTGTTTAAATGAAATCTTTGTTCAATCAACCTTAACTTACTTTTGCAGGCAACCAATGATTCAGAAATCCCGAAAACAAATGAATAATGTCACATTGAAATGTAATGCAAAAGGTGACACGGCTGCTAATGCAACACCTACGAGACGCCTATTAACACTGCCCTAGGCGAGCTTCCCTCTTAATAACAGCAGACGCAGGAGTGTTTGACTAATGCACAGTCTATACTTAAACTCTCCACTGATTAAAGATTCAACATCGCATTGAAATCTGCGAGACAACCTACCGCATAATTAATGCTGCGAAGTCAAACTAACGTCTCTCTGATTACTTCTTCAACACGCCCGTCCGCAGCTCTGAGGCTCGGTGCCGTTTGGCAACATAAATGTTTACTATGCTAAGCTGTGAAAAGCAGGCTCAGTCATGCGGCGCTCCGATCAACAGTTAAGAACACATCATGCCCACTTGTGCGGCTCGCAGAAAACTGTTTCCAAAACACCCGAGCAGAAACAAAGCCAAACCTCAAGGCTTTGCAATATTTAAAGGGGATGTATTATACAAAATCTTGACTTTTTATGATTGTGTGCTATAATCGGGTCCCCGGTGCATTACGCAATCCAGAAAATGCGACAAAATAAATAAAAACATAGTCATTTTGTATTGGCAAGCCTTTCTCTGCAAGCATGAGGAAAAAAACTGTGATCTTATGGAGCCTTTTTACATTGTCCGGGTTTCTCTGTTGTGAAGTTGGGTCAACATAAAGTGCGGTGAATGAGAGAGTATAATAAATACATCTTGCATTCAAAAAAAAAAAAAAAAAATTGTTGAATGAACATGATTTAATCGTGGCACCCTTTATGCATCTAATCCAATCAAGTAAACCTGAACTGCTTTGAACATGTTGTATGAACACAAAGCACATTTGTAGATAAAACATGCTTTCAATATGTCAGTCTAACTTCTTTGCAACTAATTGACTCAAAATGTTTGTATTGTGTTATTCTAATTAAAATGATTCTAGTTTACTCAATGTAACACTAAAGCTTTACTTTAACAAAATTATGTCTTTTTAAATCAGCTAGTAAATTTCTTGTTTAATATTGTTGTTTAAATTACATTTTTTAAATGACAATACTATGAAGCAAGATTTAAAATTAGGTAATTCAACACAAAAAGGACAGAAAACATGTTATATATATATATATATATATATATATATATATATATATATATATATATATATATATATATTATTATAGCCTTTAGCAGGCACCAATCACATTTAAACAAATTTCTTCTTTAATATTCTGATACAAAATGTTATATAATGTCTAAAATTGTAATATGTAATATAAAATGTATAAGAAACATTTAGCCAACAAAATAACCTTGGCTCTTAAGAAAACTGATCCCCAAGCAATACCTGTAGGACGTTAACATCATTTTTTTTTACCAATTGAGTTTAAACAGCTTTCTTCACTTTGGTACTCCTATTCAAAATGTAAAAGTATAAAATGTATAGGAAACATATAGCCAACAACATAACATGCATAACATTCAAGCTCTTGGGAAAACCAATTCCCAAACTATGCTTTAGGACACTAATCTTACTGGAAATATGTAAGGCAAACCTTGGCCTAATAAAAACAAACCAACAAATACAGTAACATTGCGTGACAATATTTTAGTATTAAATATTTAACAAATATGAATTATCAAAAAGCTTGCTGTTGTATCAGATGAAAACATTCACATTTGTGCCGAAAACACGCGGTGATACTTCTTGTTGTTTTCGTATGGTGACATCCAAACGCATTACCGCCACCTACTGATATGCGCGAAGTGACTCTCCAGAGTGAGAGTTGTCGATTTGAAGCGTCTCAGTCTCACTGAATCAACATGTTCTGATCAAATTCATTTGATTATTTCTTGATTCAGTTTCAAATAAACTTGATTTGTTCTTTTCAATCTGACAAATTTTTATTTTGTAAATCCAATACATGCCTAGTTGATTTTTTTGAGTGTAGATATTATTTAGCCTGTTTGCAGTAGTGTAAAGCAGTGGTCCCCAACCACCGGGCCGCGGACCGGTACCGGTCATTGATGCTGATGACCATTAAGCGCATCATAACCGTCTTATTTAGCATGTTTCCAACCGCTGCAAGAGTTAACATTTCAAAATGTATTTTCATTTCGGTTTAGTCCCTTTATTAATCAGGGGTCGCCACAGCGGAATGAACCAACTTATCTAGGAAACACCCACACACTCTCACATTCACACTCATACACTTTGGCCAATTTAGCTTATTTATTTCCACTACTGCACATGTGTTTGGACTCGTGGGGGAAACCGGAGCACCCGGAGGAAACTCACGTCAACACGGGGAGAACATGCAAACTCCACACAGACGAGGCTCGGATCAGCAACCACCGCGCAACCGCTTACAAAATAGCTTTTTATTATTTAATCAAATAATACATCATCATTGAGAAGCATTTTCAATTTGGATGCGTTCCCACAGTAATTATCTAAATAGATTTCCACGCAACCGTATTATAGGATTTTCCTCAAATTACAAAATGTCAAATGTTTAAGAATATTATTGTACATTTTTACATGTATATAGATGTATATAGTCTTGTATATATATGTCTATAGTCACCAACATTTAGATTATACTGCAAAAAAAAAAAAAAAAAAAACTAAGTGTTTCTTATTTAAATTTTTTGTAATGTTTCTAGACCGAACATCTTTAAAAAATAATAACAACATAAATCAAGAACCATTTAGGTTCTCATCTAGACAAGTAAAAAAGATTGTAAAAAAATTGTAAGAAATATTATGCCAAAATTACGTAAGGTTTTCCTTAAGTGAAGTTTATTAATAAACTAATTTCGAGAGGATCATGTGCTTACGATTGCTTGCAGCCGGCCCCGCACTATTCAATTTATGATTCACCAATCAGACGATTCCTAAGCCACTAAAAAATACCCCAAGTTCCATATGACAGCCATCTTCGTTTTGAAGAATCCCCCCATCCACCCCTTCTCCTCTTCCTTTCCTAGATGGGCGGCACGGTGGCCCAGTGGTGAGCACTGTTGCCTCACAGCAAGAACGTCACTGGTTCTAGTCCTTACCAAGCCAGCCGACGTTTCTGTGCGGAGTTTACACATTATCCCCATGCTCGCTGGTTCGAGACTCAGCTTGGTCAGTGGGCATTTCTGTGTATAGTTTGCATGTTCTCTCTTTGTTGGCATGGGTTTCCTCAAGGTGCTCTGGTTTCCCCCAGTCTAAACACATGCGCTATAGGTGAATTGGATGAACTAAATTGGCTGTAATGTATGTGTGTGAATGTGACAGTGTATAGGTGTTTCCCAGTACTGAGTTACATCTGCAATGTAAAACATATGCCGGAATAGTTGGCGGTTCATTCCGCTGTGGCAACCCTTGATAAATAAGGGACTAAGTTGAAGAAAAATGAATGAATCTCATGTACACTGTGAGAGTCTGAGATCATCAATTGCGATTTTCCCTCGTGACCCCCAGCCTCTTGTGTGAGAGGATTCCCCTGCATGTGTGCATGAGAGCCCGGGGCCCTGATGCGGGGGTGACGACGCCAGAGGGCTGCATGCTCTGAATAATGCATCTCTCAGACCAAACCTGTCATTGTCTGAAAAATTGCCCACATCATTCTTTGTGACAGAATAATGAAACATTAAAAAAACGGCAGTGGAGTGCTGCATTTTTAACAGGGGGCTCCAGAGCGCTGCCCTGCAGATCAGAGCCAGAACGTATGTCTCTGTGTGCGTGTGTATGTGTGTGCTTGCATGATTGGATGTGTGTGTATGTGTATCTGTGCATGACTGTGTATGTGTGCATGATTAGATGTGTGTGTGTGTCTGTGTATCAGCGCGTGATTGTGTGTGTGTGTGTGTGTGTGCATGATTGGATGTGCATACTTGTATCTGTGCATGACTGCATATGTGTGCAAGATTGGATGTGTCTTTACGTGTATCTGTGCATGACTGTGTGCATATGTGCATGATGAGATGGAGTTTGCATGTTCTCCCCGTGTTGGCATGGGGTTCCTCTTAGTGCTCCAGTTTTCCCCACAACCAAATCAAATGCGCTATAGGTGTATTCATTCATTTATTTTCTTTTCGGCTTAGTCCCTTAATTAATCTGAGGTCGCCAGAGCGGAATGAACCGCCCTTCCAGCTGCAACCCATCACACACACACTACAGACAATTTAGTTAACCCAATCCATCTATACCACATGTTTTTGGACTTGTGGGGGAAACTGGAGCACCCGGAGAAGAACATGCCAACTCCACACGGAAATGCCAACCGACAAAGCCAGGGCTCAAACCAGTAACCTTCTTGCTGTGAGTGCTGCCAACTGCGCCACCGTGCTGCCGCTATGTGAATTGAATAAGCTGAATTGTCCATAGTGAATGAGTGTGTGAATGAGTGTGTATGAGTGTTTCCCAGTACCAGCTTGCAGCCGGAAGGACATCCGATGCATAAAACATATGTTGAATAAGTTGCCGGTTCATTCCGCCGTGGCGACCCCTGATTAATAAAGGGACTAAGCCAAAAATTAAATAAATGAATGACCTTCATCACACATATACAGGATTTTGATCATATTGTGGGACTCTCAGATGAATCCCTTTGAATTGTTCCTCGTTTCTCTTTCACTTTGGATAAAAGCATCTTCGAAATAAAAAAAAAAGAAATCTGTGCACTTACAAATACAAATGCGCACACACACATCATCTGGTCATTTAAGAAAACAACCCATTTAGATTTGACCACCTATCTGCGCGTGATTGTGTGTGTGTGTGTGTGTGTGTGTGTGTGTGTGTGTGCATGATTGGATGTGTGTATATGTATCTGTGCATGACTGTGTATGTGTGCATGATTGGATGTGTGTGTGTCTGCATGATTGGATGTGTCTGTACATGTATCTGTGCATGACTGTGTGCATATGTGCATGATGAGATTGAGTTTGCATGTTCTCCCCATGTTGGCATGGGATTCCTCTGAGTGCTCCAGTTTTCCCCACAACCCAAACACATGCGCTGTAGGTGAACCCATTCATTTGTTTTCTTTTCGGCTTAGTCCTTTTATTAATCTGGGGTTGCCACAGCGGAATGAACCGCCAACTTATCCAGCATATGTTTTACGCAGTGGACGCCTATCCAGCTGCAACCCATCGCAAACACTACAGACAATTTAGTTAACCCAATTCACCTATACCACATGTTTTTGGACTTGTGGGGGAAACCGGAGCACCCGGAGAAGAATATGCAAACTCCACACATAAATGCCAACTGACCCAGCCGGGGCTCAAACCAGTAACCTTCTTGCTGTGAGTGCTGCCCACTGTGCCACCGTGCTGCCGCTATAAATGAATTGAACAAGCTGAATTGTGCATAGTGAATGAGTGTGTATGAGTGTTTCCCAGTACCAGCTTGCAGCCGGAAGGACATCCGATGCATAAAACATATGTTGAATAAGTTGCCGGTTCATTCCGCCGTGGCGACCCCTGATTAATAAAGGGACTAAGCCGAAAATTAAATAAATGAATGACCTTCATCACACATATACAGGATTTTGATCATATTGTGGGACTCTCAGATGAATCCCTTTGAATTGTTCCTCGTTTCTCTTTCACTTTGGATAAAAGCATCTTCGAAATAAAAAAAGAAATCTGTGCACTTACAAATACAAATGCGCACACACATATCATCTGGTCATTTAAGAAAACAACCCATTTAGATTTGACCACCAGTCTTGTGCGCCAAAAAACTACTCATAGCAATGGGAATGTCAATTTTATGATTCCCTTTAAAGTCTCGCAGGTTTCATTGTACGTCCAAACGACGCCAACAATAAAAATGCCTTCGCAATATTTCAGGAATCAATACACACAAACCGAACGTCTCTGGCTTAAATGATCCGCCCGCATGCTGTTTTCTGAATCCGACAAAACAAAAGCTTTTATGACAAGCGTAAGATATTCATCTCCACTCCAACGCCAGCGCTCAGCCCGGGCTTTGTTCTACAAGGCACTTTAAGCTTTTAATCGTTCCCTCTTTTGGCCTGGATGTTTGACGATACTTCAGGTGCATGATAATGAAACGCAGACTCATCACAGCAGGTGTCCGGCATGTGGAGACTCAGCATAACACACACTCACGCCTTCCTGGATTTCATCTCTGGCATTTATTTATCCTTGGTTTCTGTTCATGTCTTTGCTTTTTTTCAAATTAGCTTGTTCTGATGGCACATTGACCCACACAGAAATCTGACATATGGAAATATATGCAAATGACACACAAGTATTACTTATTAGTATTTCTTATATAGTAATTTATTTGGATTTAAACAGCTTGATCTTATGAGGAAACATAAGTGTTTTAAGTTTTGTCACTTTAGTGGCTGGTTTGTACGAAGTTCAGTAGTAGATTTAAAAAAGGGGGTGTGGCACCAAACCCCGCCCCTAATCCCAACCATCATTGGGGATGAGCAAATCAAACTGAATTGATCGAATGAGATTGTACGAATTTATATGAATTAGCCACCAAATCAAAATGTTACAAACTGCCATTAGACTTTGTTGGATTTAATATATAAAACAGATATATATGCAACATATGTTTGGAAAATATGGCAAAAAATATCCATTTCTACAATAGCTATATTGTTATACACAGTTAAAATTAGAATTATTAGCGCCCTATTGATTTTTATTTTTCCCAAATGATGTTTAACAGAGCAGGAAAATTCTCACAGTATGCCTGATAATATTTTTTTCTTCTGGAGAAAGTCTTTTGTTTTATTTTGGCTAGATTAAAAGCAGTTTTATTTTTTAAAACACGTTTTAAGATCAAAATTGTTAGCCACTTTAAGCTGTTTTTTCCCCGATAGTCTACAGAACAAACCATCATTATACAATACCTTGCCTAATTACTCTAACCTGCTTAGTTAACCAAATTAGCCTTTAAGTCTTTAAATGTCACTTTAAGCTGTATAGAAGTGTCTTGATAAATATCTGGTAATTTATTATGTTCTGTCATCATGGCAAATATAGAATAAATCAGTTATTAGAAATGAGTTATTAAAACTATTGTTTAAAATGTGTTGAAAAAATCTGCTCTCCGTTAAACAGAAATTGGGCAAAAAAATAAATAAACGGGTGCTAATAATTTTAACTGTATGTGTTCATATATATTAGTGCTGTCAAGTGCAATGAATTGTACTCATATACACATATACATGACAGAAAACCAAAATATTTACATGTGTAATTACATTTAATGTGTTATACAAATAATTAATTTATATATAATGTTTAATATATTTATTTTATTTTACTTTTACACAGTGGAATGAACCGCTACTTATACAGCATATGTTTTTTACAGCCGATGCTGCATTTATATTTATACAGTGCTTAGCATAACTGAGTAGAGCCTATTTTCAAAATGAATATTTTTATCCTTTTCTCAGAGGATATAGGCAATTATTTTGGTGCATTTGAACAAAAACGATTTATTAAACAGATAAATGTATTAAAATAATATTTTAGTCGCCAAACATATTTAGAAACTGAACAATAATAAAATTAAATTCAAGCAAAATGTTACAAAAAAAAAAATATTTACAACCTACGCAATTTCAACTAAATGTTTTTGTTCTCTTGATTTTTCCTCTTTTTAAAATTTGTAGTTAATATTTTTCTATAACATTAATTTGGGCTACTAGTTTTTAGACCGTTATCGTTAGTTATTTTGTTAGATAAGCTACAGATTTGGCTTCAGTACTGACCAATCTAATGTATATAAACAATTATAATATTGTATAACTTCCCATTAAAAATCTGAATTTAAAAGAGAGATTTGTGAGGGGTGTGCTTATATACTGTATGCTGAGCACTGTGTGTGTGTGTGTGTGTGTGTGTCTGTGTGTGTCTTTTTTTTCCATTTTCAAAAAATGTTTACATAATAAATATATTAAATAATATCTAAATTAAATATATTAAATTATATATATATATATATATATATATATATATATATATATATATATATATATATATATATATATATATATATATATATATATATATATATATATATATATCATATCAAAGCACATACTTCCATGTCTGATTTATATGAAATGCACATTGAAATTTAAATAAGAATGTATACATTTTTTTTTTTTTATAGTATCGGATGCTATTTTGGATTTTTTTAAACGCACTATGTGACATTTCGCTGTGTTAATGGAGTGTAATGGATGCACCTTTGTAGATAATGTTAAGCGGATACCACTTTGAAAGATAGGCATGCTTTACTAATTATTTGTTAATGTAGAAGAACCTCAGCCCTTTTGCAACTCCAATCATTGCTAATGGCTTGAGCCACAGCTCTGGGGAAAAAGATAAATGGCTGTGATTGTTTGTGTCTAGATCTCACATATCATTTACCTGGGGTTAAAATCCATCAAGATACGTAAAGAACTTGCTTGTTTTTTATATGAGCAACTGGGTCACTCACTATTCAGAATTGAATTAGGAATGGCTTTTAGACTATAAAATAATTACTGCATTTAAAATGTTTAATTACACAAACCGAACATTGAAGACAAACATGTTGTGATGTTTTTAATCAATTATGCTTTTTTGAACCATATATAATAGCAGAATTTATATAGAAAAACTACATTACCCATGATGTTTTTCGTGGGGTTGGGTGAGGGGGTGGATCCGTAAAATGAAGCTTGCGGCTTGTTCCACCCTGCTTTTTTGCATGGTGTTTTAAACTGAAACTTCCCATACACACTCTAGGGACATTAGAAACTTATTTTACATGTTGTAAAAAGTGTCATAGCGTGTGTGTTTCACCTCAGCCGCCGATATGCATTTTCACACCTTTTCATTTGTAAATCTTTCATGTTGTTTTGATATTTACAGTATATTTCAGGTTAGCTGGAAGGATATCTCATTGTATTTTTCCATACGTCTCTTTCGTTTTGTTATTTTAATTTTAGAATGAAATGAAGCCATACCTTTCAACAATGGGATGTGAAAATAAAGGATACAACCTGCATTCGATTGCTTTCCTAACTGTCTATGCTCATTTAAGACGCAATTTGTTGTGTTTAAAAGAAAAAAAGATCTACATGTTTGCCCCAAGTATCCATTTATATTCACGGTATGTTTAGCTCTGTGTAGAAATGCCAATGATTTAAATGGCGAGTGATGTATGTGTTTCACCTCCGCTGCTGACTCTTTATTTTCACGCCTTTTTATTTGCATCTATCATGTTTTTTTGCTTTTATTAAGTCTTCATTTCTAAAAACATCTCTCTCTCTCTCTCTCTCTCTTGCTTAAGACCTTGTAGTTCAATGACCAGAGACAGGCCTCCAGGGAAAATCCCATACAGCTCTTATAATGCCATGCGATGCTTCTGAGGAAGAGCTAAAATCCCCATAACAGTTAAACTGACAGCTACATTTACACTGGAGGTTTTTTCATTCATTCTTCTCAACACCAAATACTCATAACACCACATTCTTCTCAGTTCAGGACTGAGATGGAAAAAGTGGCTTTCTCTTAGCACACAAAAATGAAGCCCTAGACAAGAGACCGGGCGGTTTGAAGTGCTTTCTCATTTCACACTTTCATCTCTCTACTATTTTCTAACTGGCGTCTGGATATTACAATCATAGGCTGTCTGCACACATTTCAAGTCCCTCAGGATTACAGCAGGTCAAGGATTCTGGGTCACATACAAGATAGTGGCACAATACGAAAAAAAAACAACACTCTTGTTTTTATGTATTAAAGGGATAGCTCCCATCAAATAGTTTGTGATCATTAATCATAATTTCTGGAATATAAGCCACGGTTTACTATAAGTTGTCCTGTATTAACGTGGTATTTATTATTAAGTGTTGAGAGAGAGAGAGAAAGGTGTATTACTTATTCTTACTCATTCTTATATACAGAATGCTTATTGCATTGGTGCATAAATCTACATTTTTAAATCTTATTCACAAATAATGACTTTATATCATACAATTGTGACTTTATTTCTTTGCATTGTTACTTTATATCATACAATTCCACCTTTATTTCTCAAAATTGCGAGATATAAACACAGATTTAGGTCTTTATAACTGAGCATTTTTTATTTTACCTCAAAATTCTGACTTTATAACTCATAATTGTGAGGTTGCATCTCATAATTCTGAAAAAAAGTCAGAATTGTGAGTTTATATCCTGCAATTCTGAGATAAAAAAGATGCAATAACTTTTTCTTTATTATTTATTCAGAGGCGGAAGGGGCTTCCATACAAAACGAACAGTATCAGTAGTCCTAAATAAAAAGATGCAGATAATATTTATTTATTCATTTTCTTTTTGGCTTAGTCCCTTTAGTAACTGCCGACTTATCCAGCATATGTTATATGTAGTGGATGCTCTTCCAGGTGCAACCCATCACTGGGAAACACCCATACACACTCATTCACACACACACTACGGACAATTTAGCTTGCCCAATTCACCCACAGTACAGCGCATGTCTTTGGACTGTGGGGGAAACCGGAGGATACCCTCGCCAACACAGGGAAAACATGCAAACTCCACACAGAAATGCAAACTAAACCAGCCGAGGCTCGAACCAGCAACCTTCTTGCTGTGAGGTGACAGTGCTTCCTACTGCGCCACTCCGCCCCTCCCATACAGACAATATTACAAACAATATTTGTTTGTTTTTGAATCTAAATTCTCATTATTTACTTGCCATCTTATTTAATTATATTTTTCTACTAATGGATTCATAATAATAATATTACTTTAATACTCTGTCTTATAATTGTTATATATAATAAACCATATATTTATTTCAATCTTATTCTTTTATAAACGCAATTATTTATAAATAATTTCAGCAATTTAATATAATTTAATTTATACTTTTAAATTTTTTCCCATTCAAGAATGCCAAGCCATTAAATTGAAACTACATTTGTAAAATACACTGCAAATGAAAATGCAAAAATATTGTATATATATATATATATATATATATATATATATATATATATATATATATATATATATATATATATATATATATATATATATATATATATTTGTGTGTGTGTGTGTGTGTGTGTGTGTGTGTGTGTGTATGTATATATATTATATTTATTTATCAATTTGTTTTACAATTAAACCAAAAATAACTATTATTTTTAATACTATATAGAGTAAAATAGGTCTGTCACAACAATCTAAGTCTCATTACACTGCACTCTTCACTAATTTGCCCTCAACCAGAAATGCATTTTTGTATGTTAATTTTTTGTATTCATTTTTACTAAAATAATTTGTATTTATTGTATGGTTAAATTCCTAGTGTAGCATTTTTCTTAATTGCATGCATCCAGGCTCTGAAAGTAATGTAATTTCACTTCTCTGTATGAATAAACATGTAGCAGAATCCACTAATTCAGAAAATACAGTATTTAAAATAAAAGAACACAAACAGAATATATTTTACACAGCTTTTCATCTATTTCTATAGGTTTACTTCAGTGTTCCGCTGAAGAAAGTCAGTCATATGAATTTGGATGATGTTAAATGGCTAAAAGTTATAGCTGACTCATTCAGCAAATACAGTACTCAAAACATAACACATATAGAAGATATTTTACACAGTATTACATCTCTTTCTATACGTTTACTTCGATGTTTCACTGAAGAAAGTCAGTCACTTGGATTTGGATGATGTTAAATGGCTAAAAGTTATAGCTGACTCATTCAGCAAATACAGTACTCAAAGGCAAAGAACAGAAAAATAAGATATTTTATACAGTATTTCATCTATTTCTATATGTTTACTTTGGTGTTCCACTGAAAAAAAGTCAATCATATGGATTAAGAAGATGTTACATAGCTAAAAGTTGTAGGTTTTAGCTGACTTATCCAGCAAACACAGTGCGCAAAAGCAAAGAACACAAATAAAAGATATTTTATAAAGTATTTCATCTATTTACACACTTTTACTTCAGTGTTCCGCTGAAGAAACTCAGTCATATGGATTTAGATAATGTTAAATGGCTAAAAGTTATAGCTGACTCATCCAGCAAATACAGTACTCAAAACATAACACAAATAGAAGATATTTTACACAGTTTTTCATATATTTCTATACATTTACTTTGATTATTCACTGAAAAAAGTCAATTATTTGGATTTGGATGATGTTAAATTGTTACAAGTTGTAGGTTTTAGCTGACTTATCCAGCAAATACAGCACGCAAAAGCAAATAACACAAATAAAAGATATTTTACACAGTATTTCATCTATTTCTATAGGTTTACTTTGGTGTTTCACTGAAGAAAGTCAGTCATATGGATTTGGATAATGTTAAATGGCTAAAAGTTATAGCTGACTCATCCAGCAAATACAGTTCTCAAAACATAACACAAATAGAAGATATTTTACACAGTATTTCATCTATTTCTATACGTTTACTGCAGTGTTTCACTGAAGAAAGTCAGTCTATGGATTTGGATGATGTTAAATAGCTAAAAGTTATAGGTTTAACAGTAGCTGACATATCCAGCAAATACAGTACTCAAAAACAAAGAACACAAACGGAAGATATTTTATAAAGCATTTCATCTATTTCTATACGTTTACTTTGGTGTTTCACTGAAAAACGTCAGTCATATGGATTTGGATAATGTTAAATGGCTAAAAGTTATTGCTGACTCATCCAGCAAATACAGTACTAAAAACATGACACAAATAGAAGATATTTTACACAGTATTTCATCTATTTCTATACGTTTACTTTGGTGTTTCACTAAAAAATGTCAGTCATATGGATTTGGATAATGTTAAATGGCTAAAAGTTATAGCTGACTCATCCAGCAAATACAGTACTTAAAACATAACACAAATAAAATATATTTTACACAGTTTTTCATCTATTTCTACACTTTTACTTCAGTGTTCCGCTGAAGAAAGTCAGTCATATGGACATTAAGTAGCTAAAATGTGTAGTTTTTTAGCTGATTGCTTTTTTAAAAAAAGCTTAGTTTGACTATTTTACCATTCTGTTATTCAGACTCAGAGCTGCATACGCACCAAATTAATTTCATATCTTCATCTCTTCTTCAGCAGCCGGTTTGGCAGGTCTGGTCTTTGTGCAGTGACACAGGGACTCTGACACCAGACGGACGACGCTCAGAGAATATGAAATACTCTTACTGTGCTGCACCTTCAAGACAAGTCCACGTTCGACAGATGGCTTTCAAGTCTAAAAGAAAGGCGATGAGCCCAGTTGCTAAGCTACACTCCTTCTGTCAAGGAAACCGACTCAATGTATAGAAATGAAGGCAGGAGAAAGAATACTTCAGCACAACTCAGATGAGACTCACCCCCATGAAGAGGAAGAAAACTACAACATACCCAAACAGCAAAAATTAAATCAAAACTAACCATATTGATTTTGTAGGCTCTTATTGCTAGTTTAGAGGTGAACAATACATCTGTGCATGTCATTAAGAAAAAAAAAAAGTTTGTCCTTGTAATCTTTAATTAAAATAATTTGTTTTCAGTTAAATTCCCAGATTAGGTCTGTCTGAGTTATTGGGCGTGGCTAACATACTTAACCACGCCCCTCCAGCTGTCAGTATTGACAACAAACAGAATTAGTGAAGAGGAGGAGGAGTCTGTAAGGTTGTAATAACTCTCCCCAAACCCTTTTCCCCATCTTTCTGAATGAAATGCCTACTTTACTACATCCAATCAGCTTACAGTAGAAAAAACAAGTCACGCCAGGCCCGGATTGGCTAATCGGGAGGATCGGGAGAATTCCCGATGGGCCGGTCTGTTTTTTGGCCGCGAGGGACAGTGGCTCCAGAATCTGTTGCTCTCAGCAGTCACAGTTTTTAAATTTATTAATTTATTTACTAGACCACAGTCTTCTTATTCATTATTTTACCGCAGATCTGTTCGTTTTATATATAACCAGCCTGCAGGTTAATGATGATATACATAAGTGGTCACCAAACTTGTTCCTGGAGGGCCGGTGTCCTGAAGGTTTTAGCTCCAACCCTAATCAAACACACATGAACAAGCCAATCAAGCTCTTACTAGGTATACTTGAAACACCCAGGCAGGTGTGTTGAGGCAAGTTGGAGCTAAACCCTGCAGGGACACCGGCCCTCCAGGACCGTGATTGGTGACCCCTAATATACATAGATAGATGAGTCTCCTCTCAATCTACAATAGTTGTGGTCCAGTGGTTAGCACATTAGATTACGACGCCACCGACCAGGGTTTGATCCTCGTCTGAGTATGTTCTTCTTTTTCATTTTTATTGTTAAGACATATAATACTGTTAGGGTTGTTGAACATTTGAAGTTCTAAAGCAGCTGTTTTCTCCAAAAAAGACGTGATAATGTAATTAGAAACTGAATTGGAAATGACCTTATTTTAATATAGTCAGTCGTGAACTGAGGTGGGCCGGTCTGAGGCTTGAAACTCCAGGGCTGAAAAGGAGTCCCACTCCGGCCCTGAGTCACGCCCACTGTTTTCTCATTTAATATTCTATTTCTCTAGGAACTGCGTAAAAATATAAAACAACAACAAAAACAAAAGGTTGCAGCTTCCGGTTCATTCATACTTTAAAAAAGAGCACTTATTAGGCAACAGGTGCAACCTGAAGTATAACACAATACTTCATGCATTCATTTTCCTTCGTCCACAGTGAAATGAACCGCCATCTATTCAAGCATATGTTTTACACAGCGGATGCCCTTCCAGCTGCAACCCAGTACTGGGAAACATCCAGCGAGCTGCCCCAACACAGTACTTGTAAACTGAAGTTTGATGCAATTGTCTCATATTAGTTGAAGTTTTAGTTAAATACAAATAAAAATGACCATTTTTGACCACTTGGAGTAGTTACTAATAAATCAATGATGATAAAAGAATTATAATAATTTATAAAAAATAAATAAAGTTGTTGTTAGCCCTTGTGTGCTGTTGTGGATGTTTTCATCCACTCTGAGGTGATTTTAGAGTCTTATTTTGGCCACAGCTTTCTCTGTGTTTAAGCAAATGGATCAACTTTCAGCAACAAATCTTATTATGACACAAATTTTGGGAAAATGCTTTGAAAATTTTCAAAAACTGAAAAATACCTTTAAATTTACGACCCTTTTTTTATGTTGGTGGCTGTTTTTGCCTCATTGACTTCCATTATAATGACATTTTTGGATAGTAAAGCCATGCCACTATGCATTTTCTTATTGTTGGTGGTATTCCTTGATGGAAAAGGGTACAATTTTACTCTTGATCATCAGTTGCAGTGCAAAAACCATTTAGATTCTGGGTTTTATATGGAGTTATATGAAATGCAGTGTATGTGAGAGAGAGTAAAAGAGACCAATTTCCTCTGAAACTTGTGTATTTGAATGTATATGGATTAACAAGTAATCATGATTATGAAGTCACAATTTTGTAAAATACAGTATATTATTGTAATATTGAATAACAACCAACAGGTAAAACTACAATGGCTTATTTTGGATAAGTAGCCCTGTACACACTTCTGGAGAGTGTGAAATACATCCACGAAGGTACATTTTCTTCCATTGTTTGTTTCCGCAAATCTGCCAGAGGCTGCTGTGTACGCTTTTTCAGATCTCAAATGTCTCTCGCGAGTGCCATTCGGTCCTGCTGTTCTGATGTAAATCCACCAGAGGCCGCTGACTGACTGACTGACTGACTGACTGATCGATTGACCCACCCCCTTCCCTAAACCCAGTGTGTTTAAGTGTTTTCAAAGTGTTTTCAAAAGTAATCCATAAAAAAAAGCCCGCGCGGCAGCCTGATTTTTACCATCTTACCACATTCTCACCCTGTTGATTACTTGTTTATTTAATTTTTTTGCCTTTTGTTGTACCTGCTTTCTGGAACTGTGCATCTCGAGTCCGCTGACGTACATGACAAACTACTGGCTAAGCTACTAACAGCGGAAAAGCTGTCTACATGGCGGTCACAGAAGCCAATGACGGTGTCATACCACTTCATTTTAAAGACGAAATGCAGCCATACATAGCTCTGGCTACATAATTCACACTCTCTAGAAATGTATACGGGGGTACGTTTTCACAATAAGTCTGTGTTGCATATGTTGCTTTCATTCATTTTTTATGTTGACATTACTGTCAAAAGTGGATGTGTTAATTATAAATTTAAGAGTGTTGTAATTTTGTAGATTCTCATCTACTTTTTCTGTATGTTTTCAGAATGTAACATCATGTTTTTTTTCATTTGACAGCCTCTTTAAAATCTCATCCATCAGGTACAACCTTCACATGATTTGATTTCCATTTCTTTTATCTTGATGTTATTGTTTTGTTCATCTCATGCTTGTTGAAGTGTTTCAATTATTAAAAAAAACAAATTTTTCAAAGTGTTAATTTCTAATCCAAAATGTGAACTACACATACATCCATTACACACTTTTAAGATCTGAAGTGGAGATTCAATCCACTAAAGCTCACTTCTTTGATAAAAGGGCATAGTGTTTACTAGTGGTTCAAAAGAAATGATTTGATACATCTAAAGTGAATGCTGAAGCATGTTTTGTGTGTCATATAATCAAGTGACAAACTGAAAAATATGTAGAACCTTGAATGTATAGATTTACTTCCATTCAGAATCACTGTTTTCATTTTCTCATAACACACAATGATGCAGCATCAGCTCTTTCACAGCGTCTGAAACAGTTGGTTCAAGGATCCAGACTAAACCCCGCCTCTCTGAGAGCCCTCTCTGCTCTGATTGGTCAGACTGTTACCATATTTGAGTTTCAGTTCTTTGTCCACATTTATAAACACTTTGATACCAACATATCAAACTATTAAAGGGACAGTTCACCCAAAAATGAAAATTCTGTCAATTTACACTCCCTTCATCGGCTCCAAACCTGTCTGAGTTTCTTTCTTTTATTAAACACAAAAATAAGACCAAAAGGTCATATTATTCAGGATTTACTATCCTCTACAGCCTGGTTTATACTTCTGCGTCAAGTGATCGGTGTAACCCACGGCGCATGCAACGCGCGTAGCTGTGTATTCATACTTCTGCGCTGTCTCTATTGGTCTGCATTAACACTTCCAAAACGCTAGTTGGCAGTGAGGTGTTCATGTTTCTTCGCTGGTGTTTTGTTTTTTCTGAACGCTTCCTGAATGTACAAGTGGCTCAAACTTTCTCATTTTGAGGCCGAAACTGGCGGACGTGCAACAGCTTAAACCATGAGGTAAACACAAAACAAAACTTTCCATCCGGAGCTCCTTCACAGGACTCCACACATGTAAACAATCGCTCCATCGGGCTCGCGCCACTCACGCGGCTCTCGATGCAGCCCAGACTCGTCAACGCTACCAAGCTGACCAATCACAGAGCTTGCGCTACGCATCGGTGCGACGTGTAGTTACATTTTTTGAGAGGTGCGCGTCAGCGACGTCGATGGCCACGCCGTAGGGCTATGCGTCAACGCGTAGGCTGCGCCGTAGCATACTTGTGCGATTGACGCAGAAGTATTAATCAGCCTTAACCCTGATACTAGACATCTGATATCAAGCTTTGTTCGTGCTTTTAATTGCACTAAGCACACTAAGACAGCCTGGGCAATAGATTTAAATTAAGATGTGGCTGATGAGATCTGGGAAGAAGCCCTGTCGAGAATAAAGAGAGGTTCGATATATTGGAGACATACATTAATCTAATTTAAAGTTTTACATTGCCTATACTTCTCTAAAAGCAGATAAAGTAAAATATTTCCCTCTGTATCTCCCAAATGTGACAGATGTGGTGGGAAAGAAGTGACTTTGGCACATTTATTTTTGTCATCATGAGTTTTGGTCCAACATTTTTTAAATTGTTTTTCAGTGCTTATGAAACCAATATCCAACCTCACTTCAATTTGGCAATTTTTTTAATATTCTAATATAATGGACATCTTTCTGTTAACCTAACAGCAAGCCCCAATGGTTGGCTGCTAAAAAGTTTATCTTACTTAATTGTACATTTCCAAAGGAACAAAATGGATCAAATTATGGACCAAAATATCTGAGGAATATTTCCAGTACCTTGTTGAATCTATGTTCTGAAGGGAACAACCCGGGTCCAACCCGGTACTAGTAAGGTGTACCTAATAAAGTGGCCGGTGAGTGTATATTCATGTCACTGGCAAATGTGAGTATTGTTATCTCTGTTTATACAGGATGCTTCATATGTTGTGTGTACATTATACCATATATATATATATATATATATATATATATATATATATATATATATATATATATATATATATATATATATATGGTAACCATTGTCTTTCACAGTATTTCATTCTTCTCCGGAGTAAATGGTTACAGGTTTTCAGCTTTCCTCAAAATATCTTCTTTTGTGTTAAACAGAAGTAATAAACTCAAAAAGGTTTTGGAAACATTTGATGGTGAGAAAACAGTGTATACATTTAATTTTTAAGCCAAATTATCCCTTAAATGGCATTTATTCAAACCTGAACCACCTAAAAAGTGACCAGCAACACAAACCAAAATCCTCCAGCAGTGTTTTCGCCATTAAATCAGAGCTGCATTTATTTCCATTAACACTGCAGGCACAAACTGCCCCAAAATAGCTTCGCTTTCACTAAAAGCCTCAACAATTGGCACATAAGCCAAATGCTTTTAAATTCCACTATGTCTTGCATTCACTGTTTTTTACTAAATACGCCGAAAGTGCATCCAAATTTGTTTCGAATTTTCGGTTACTCACCAAACTCCCTGGGTACGGCGATAGTGTACACACAGCTCTGTCCCGTCGTGTAGTTCCTCGGGAAATTGGGTGACAGCACGGTCCCATCTGTCCCAGTAGAGCGACTTCCACATGGCGCTGTTCACACAAACACCCAGAACGCTCATTACTTTCGGCTCAAACATTTAGGATCATGCTATTTTTGAGACAGCAGCCTGGATGGACTTCATCTTGGCTGGCAAAATATGTAGAAGTCAGAGTCATTTAATGAGTTTATTTGCTCTATATGGCAGAAAGAGCTAAATGTTTTCGTTTAGCCTCTCTTAGGATGCTTTCACACCTGTAGATCAATCGTTTTGTTTTGAAACACGGATTAGAAGTTTTACAGTGTTGCTTTGTGTTCTTGATGCGGTTTGCTTTCACACGGTAAAATTTTCTAAAGGAAAAATTTTTTTAAAACAACCCAGCAGGCACATGATGTCAACATAATGTCAGATTGACGTTGTACCCCAACATCGTGAGACATTGCTATTTATTCGGAAATGAAAACATTGACAGTCAGAGAGACGTTGCATTTTAGTTTACATTTCCATCGCAACCTAAAAACAAAATATCAACGTTTAGTGATGTTACAGCTTAACGTTGTGTGGATGTTACCAATATGGCGTCTATCAGAAATTGGATTTTAGTTGCCATATCTGACGAACAAATGTCAGTATTTGACGTCAATATGACGCTGGTTTAAGATGTTGGCTCACTTTACAACACAACCTAAAATCAACCAAATCTCAATGTAATTTCACATCATTATTGGACACCAAAATAACATTGACTTTAGACACTATATAGAGACCTAAATATATTGTAATTAACATCTTATGATGTTATGTGTCTGATGGAAAGTCACGTGCAGGTAAACTCTCCTCACATTGGTCAGAGTTCAGTTTATTTTGGTGTTCAGCTAATTATATATTGTTATTATATATTGTAATTTATAACGATGAGAAATGAGTCATTATAAGCTAAAAAAGGCACTTTAATTTTAAATGGTGACACCCACAGACATCATCATCACCAAATATAAATCAGACTTTTTCATACATAGCCTCGTTTCAATCATCAAGAGTTGTAAAATATATATATATATATATATATATATATATATATATATATATATATATATATATATATATATATATATATATATATATATATAGATTCTATATCAGAAGTCGAGTTAACCAAAAAGTTAGATATTAACTATATTTTTGTAATAATTCAGTTAGACAGCATGCTTTTACTTTTGGTATTCAATATAAAACACTTTAATTAGCATTTTATTATAGCTAATTTTGATGCCGTTTAGCTATAAGTTTTGACAGATTTTTCCTTTTTATTCTGTTATGCGTGCATTACATTTCATATTCACATCATATGCAAGGTGACTGAAATTGAAATTAAAACACAAAAGATAATGAGCTATTAAGAAGTAAAATAAAACAATTATAATTTGAAGGAGAAATAAAAACTGACCTGCAACTAAATTATTAAACAAACTTGCGGGAGTTCATTTACGTCCTGCGGCAAAATAATTTTTTATTTTAATTTTAGTGATCTGCTTGACGTAGGTCAATTTATTTTTATGCTTTTGATGAAGTAGCATTCAACTCAAGCATTCAACCATGTGCCAGACTGGTTCTAAGTGTTTCGCTGCTGTCTTTAAATAAATAATGATTTAGGTCTATTTACTTATTAATTTATTATTTATGTACAATAATTAAGACATAAAATGAGAAAACAATCAACAAAGAAAATGTAAACTGTAAATGAAAAAGCTTATTGACCGTCCTACCACTTTAAAATAACAAACACTGTACATCTCTCTATATTTAGGCTAAAACACTGCTTTATTTATTTATTTATTTAGGTATTCATTTATTTATTTATTTGTGTAAGTATGTATGTATGCATATTTGTACTTTTATTTTAGCTGTCTTTTATTTATTTAGCTTTAATTTTTAAAATGAATCCTCATTTCGCTCAAGTTTACAATGATAATAAAGCTTGATATCAAGTTTTTAAAGATTAATGAAGGAATTATAATGCTTTATTTTACTATTTCATCTTCATTTACAAGCAGGAGGGTATTTACAGCTACTGTATATTTCTGTCCCTTTGCATTCTGTCCCTTTGTGCCCCTGGTGGTGTAGTCGCCACACATGGCGTTAATGGTCATTCTGAAGTGTCACCCACTGTATATGCCTATTACCTATCCATAGACTGTGATATAGCCTGCTCTGTTAGTTATTTGAATCGTATTGCTTTCTCTAACCAAACTGCTCTAGAGCTCATTTCAACTGAGCCGAGACCACCTCATTCAGGCAATCTCAGATCGATTATTTTAGATCAGAGAGCGGTTGTGGGTTTCACATGCCCAAATAAACCGACCTAAGGGGGCAAACGCACCAGGTTTCCAAACAAACGTCTAGGTGTGAAAGCACCCTTAATCATCCATCTTTACTTGTGGACTCTACCTTGACAGCTGGGCAGTCCCCTGTTCCAGCCAGGCCTGCCATCATCACCCATAATGCAGGTAAGCGTGGAGTAGCCCTGGAGGACGTAGCCCGCCTCACAGTAGAAGGTCACAGTGGAGCCCAGCTTGTAGTCGCTGCCCAACCGAGTGCCATTCATCACATTACCGGGATCAAAGCATGACTCCCTCAGCTTAGCTGTGCGAGATGGAGAGAAGGTGCAGGAAAAAGCAAGGGTGGAAAATCACGTTAGGCATATCGTAGCTTGCAGGATGGATGGTTACTGGCTGAAAATGACATTACTTTTACAACATAAACATTTTTCTTTTGGGAGAAATACGTTTTTGGGAGGACTTTTAAAGATTGTTAGTGTCATGAACTATGAACTGTCTTCTAAACTTCTAAAACTGTATCTATTTTGTTATTTTAAAGGTTTTTAATTTAGTTTTGAAAGCCGCTATAAGACAGTAACACAAATCCATGGTCCAAAACTATATATTTTCCCATAAAATCTATTGCAGGATAAGAGCTTTTGTCAAAGTGCTTTAAATGAGTGGAAAGAAGATGAAACCTCTTACTACTCTTCTCTGAGTGGTTAAACAGCCCATCCTGTTTTTTTGTTCTTTTTTTTGTTTAAGTAAAAAGCCCATTGCCATAGCTTCAGATGCAAGTGTTGCCAAATCCTCATTTTGTTTTGCAGTTGGGTTTGTTTTACACTGTTGTCATATTTCTTGAGACTGCAGGCTCAACATAGGTTCAAACTCAAAAAATAAGTAAATAAATAATTAAATAAATAAAATAATTTAAAAAATAAAAAATTAAAAATTCTCCGGGAAAATTATTTGTCCCAAAATGGACCACCACAGTTTTGCAATGGAGGAACTTCCTCCTGCAATGGAACATTATTTTGATACATATTGGCTGCTTTTAGAATCTGATATGCAGATTTGGCAACCCTGTGCACAAGCATCCTCAGAATTTGGAAACAGAGTATAGCGGCATTTACATAGACCAAAATAATCTATTTGTCACTTGTGTAACTATGTCAAATAAATGAATTACGAAGGAATAGAATCGTTCAAAATCAATAAAAAATTTGGAAAAAATATTTTCTTATAAATTCTACTGCAGGATCAGTTCTTCTTGAAGTGCTTTATATGGTTGCTTCAAGGGTTTTGTTCCCATAAACACTGCCTTTGTTCCTATAAACCCTGTCAAACAGCCCATCTTGTTGATTGGTTCAAACCAAATGCCCATTACCATATCAGAAATCTAGCATCAGAGGCAAGTGTTGCCAAATGCTCACTTTTTTTTTTTTTTAACAATTTGGTTTTTTTTTCAGTCTACAGGTTCAACCAAGGGCATAAGATCTCCTGGAAAATTATTTGACCCTACATGGACAACCACACTTTTGACAATGGAGGACCGTCCTCCTGCAATTAAGACTTATGTTAATACTTATGGTCTAGTTTTAGAAATTTAAGGGTTTTTATGCAGATTTGGCACCCCAGTGTACACGATTCTCAGCAATTGAAAATAAAACAGTAGCTGCATTAACATGGACCAAAACAATCCATTTGTCACTTGTGTAACCATGTCGAATAGAATTAAATAGAATCAAACAGAATTAGTCAAATCCAATAAAAATTTCATTTAGAAAAAAAAAAAAATATATATATATATATCATTAAATCCACTGCAGGATCATCTCTTTTCTCAACGAGCTTTAAATGGTTGGTTCAAGAGTTCAGTTTCTATAAACTCTTTCTCTCCATGAACACACTCTTCTCTGATTAGTAAAACAGCAAATCTTGTTGATTGGTTCAAACCAAGTGCCCATATCAGAGATTTAGCTTCAGAGGCAAGTGTTGCCAAGTCCTCAGTGTTTATTAGCAATTGAGCTAGTTTTACAACATTTCCGTGTTTTTTTTTTCAGTCTACAGATTCAACTGAGTGGATAAAAATGCAAATTCAGCCAAGACGGACCACAAAAAAATTCAATTTTACCCAAAGAAGATGTCCTGGAAAATGATTGGAGTCTACACGGACAAATAACTCTTTTGATATTGGAGGACCGTCCTCCTGCAATGAAAACCTATGTTGATACTTATGGGCTAGTTTTAGAAATTCAAGGGTTTTCTATGCGGATTTGGCAACCCTTTGTTAAAGCTTCCTCATCATTTGAAAACACAGTAGCTGCATTTACATGGACCAAAGTAATTTATTTGTAACCATGTAAAACAGAATACAACTTTTTTCTAATCAAATCAATATGACATCAGATTAAATGGTGAAACAGGAACGTTTTGAGCATGACGTTGAAGAATGGCTTTTAAAAGAATAGTAGAAATGACTTGATGACAGATAAAAAATGTCTGTCGAGTAAAGTTCAAAGTTCTTTCACTGCTTGGTGAAGTTTGCGTGCAGTAGGAAAGATTTCTTCAGACTTTCATCCATATACTGCCTTCTGTTCATGGGACGTGGCATTTTTACAGTTTGATAAAAACACACTGCTGCATGAAGTATTATACACTTCTCATCTCTAGAAACTGATAAATATTAAAACAAAGAAAAGAAACAGGAGGATGCTCAAACAGCAGGGAATGTTATCTTCATGCAGCGTGTGCATGTCAGTAGATCAAATCCCATCTGAAGCTTGAGACGTGTACAGTAAGTCAACTGCATGACTTTATTTACACTCATGTTAACACAATGCTTGAAATTAATCAGTGGGAATGATTTAATTGTGCTAAAGAGTGTCTGTGTGAACGTAACAAGTGATACAAACCACAACAATGGCATCTGTCTTATCATTTCAACTCAAGCATGGCTCCTCATCCATTAAAAACTCATGCGTGAGGATTTGCTTGTGCAGCACGAAAATACAGCACGTTCTCAACAAAACTACAGTATCTGAGGGTGAAATAGATGCTGTTTCTAGGCAGCCAACAAAGTCCAAAAACTGGCATTGAGCAAATGTCTGGAATTACTAATTGCTAACTTGATTTAGGCAGTTCTGACTACTTTCTTTTGGTAAACAGGAACTGCCCAATTTGCATACTAATGCACTATTCTATTCAGATGTTAAGCAAAGATAGTTTATTCACACTGAAAATTACAACCCAGGCTCATTAAAAATATACGTCCCTGCATACAATTTGCTCCAGCTACGTTTTGCTGTACGTTTCAGATGACACGTCCACTAGAGGGTGCTGTCTAGATCTATGTAAATCTAAAATTACTTACTAAGGGTATGTCAATATGGTGAATGAAGTCCCGCCTTCTAGTTTAGAAGCCAATCATCAGTTAATATAGACTAGGTCTGTCACAATAGCCCCTTTCACACAGTAATACCGGTAAATATATGGAAAATTTACGGAACGACTTTACCGGTATATTAAAAAAAGCGCTGTTCACACAGGCGATGATGTTACTGAGTTTTTCTGGGAAAGAGCATTCACACATCCATTCCAAAAAACCTGTAAATTCTGACTTCATTAACCAGAAATGAGCTTTAAACGGCTGCACTTGTATTTGTAAACATTTGACTACTTCACAAACTCTGTTTTGTAAACAATTTCGATGAAAACATAGAGAAACACTTTCGCGTGTCGAGATGTACATGATATGGGTGTGTGCTCGCGCTCAAGGGCTATTTCACGGGCACACACAAAGCTTGAAGGTAAACAAACAGCGGCTTATCATAAGCATCTTATCGATAATTAATTACACGGTTGGCATTAAGATGAACATATAAACGTTATCTGACTAATTTCTAGCAGCTAAATCGGTCGGGAAAAATATTCAAAGGCATTTATTCTTTTAAACCGCGCGGACGTAAATGCGTCAGACTGTTCTAATTGGCTAAAGCAGACGTCTCACGTCAGCACGTTCTAGACATGCACGCACTCTTTCCGGCAATCTTCCTTGTGCGTTCACACAGCGCAGCATTCCGGCAAACTATCGGTAATGTGACAACTTCTCTTTCCGGAAACGAATTTACCGCCAGAACGAATTTACCGGTATTTTCAAAAAGGACCTGTTCACACATACACACCTCTCCGGAAAATTGCCGGTAATTTCCCGGAAAGGTGTGTATGTGTGAAAGAGGCTAATATGTATTTTTTATTGTTCAATATATTGCAGCAAAATATACTGTGATAAATGAAATTATTTTCATTTGAAGACATTTTAAGTTGGTAAACAGAAACTGCTCATTTTGCATAGTAATCAGACCCCCTAGTTTTTCGCGATTCCGCAATCGCTGAATGCAATGCAAAATCAACAAAAAGTAGCACATTTTCACGTTACTGCTAATTTTTTATTAAAAGCAAAATAATTGCAAAAAATTTAAATCATATTATATTTATTTCAGTTTCCGGAAAATAGCCAGAATGGAAATTTCCGGAAATAGCCAGAATAGCCACTTCTCTTTCCGGAAAATAGTCAGAACGAATTTACCTGTATTTTCAAAAAGGGCCTGTTCACACACACAACCTCTCCGGACAATTGCCGGTAATTTTTCGGAAAGGTCTGTATGTGTGAAAGGGGCTAATATGTATTTTTTATTGTTCAATATATTGCAGCAAAATATACTGTGGTAAATGAAATTATTTTCATTTGAAGACATTTTAAGTTGGTAAACAGAAACTGCTAATTTTTCATAGTAATCAGACCCCCTAGTTTTTCGCGATTCCGCAATCATTGAATGCAATGCAAAATCAACAAAAAGTAGCACATTTTCACGATACTGCAGATTTTTTATTAAAAGCTAAATAATTGCAAAAACTTTTAATCATATTATATTTATTTCAGTTTGCAATTAATTGTTTTACATGACTTATAGACCTTATTCTCCGCAGACGAGCGGGCGCTGCCATTTGAATCTTTATGGCACGAGACTTTCACGGTCTCATTCACTTCCATTCATTTTTAGACAATAAAAACTGCTCGTTTCGCTGTTTGATGTTGTAAACTGATATTTCCTTGTTGTATTATTCTACTTGGTCTGTGTAGTCATGCAAACATTTGTTTGTAGAGCAAGTAGTTTGACCGTTTTTTGCCGTTTATTATTCCTAGTCATTTCTCCCATAGGCGACTGAAACGGAAGTTCTAAGACAATCACGAAAACAGGCGCACTTCCGCATTTTAGAATAAGGTCAATAGACGTTGCATACACAGCGCACATGATGTATTTAAGTGTCTCTCGAAAAATGACGTCTCACCTGCACCCTCACAATCATTACATTACATTAAACATGAAATAGGGGGGGCGGGGTTCAGCTTGGTGTATTACGGTACACCTAAAAAAAATGTTTATACACTGAAAATTACAAATCAGGCTCGTTAAAAATACACGTCTGTCTACAACAGGGGTCAGCAACCCGCGGCTCTAGAGCTCTTTAGCGCTGCCTTTGTCATTCCCTGGAGCTTTTTCAAAAATGTTTGAAAATGGAAAAAGATGGGGGAGGTTAATATGTTTTTGTTTTAATATGATTTCTATATGAGGACTAACATTTTTAACGTTTTCAAATGCTGTAAAAGTGTGTAGAATTAATATTTAATTTTAACATTTCTGTCACCAAAGATTTGCGTCATAGCCTGCGACACACGTTTCTATCAGCTGAGCGGGATGCCAGGCAGGTGGCTGTTGTAAACAAACCGGGAGATAATAAAGCATGGAAAACCGTTCACAGATGGCGACTACATGAAGGAGTCATTCATCAACATATTAGAACACCTATTTGCAGACTTCAAAAACCAAACCAAGATAATACAAAAATTAAAGACATACCATTCTCCGCTAAACAGTGAAGGAAAGGGCTATTAAAATGGCAGTAACATCACCGATCAGCAAACCAAGAACATTAATTCAGTGCCAGTATACTCAATTGCCTGTACTGTGACCATTATTCACCGCGCTTTTATGCAGGTATGTGAACTCTGATGGGCCGCAAGAAGAAATGATCAAATTAATATCACTAATAAGACAAGAGGCTGTGCTGAAGTGTTTAAATGACAACGGAATAAACACCAACCACCTGATTTCAGTGGCTATTTAATCATGAAGGCTCATTATGTATTTGTAGCCAACTCAGTCATTTTTATAGTAGGTTAATATAGCTAATATAGATACATACAGCATGTGTTCCTTCATTATAAGGCTTATATAAGGTTTTCCATTTTTTGTGGCTCCAGACATATTTGTTTTTTTTGGTCCAATATGGCTCTTTCAACATTTTGGGTTGCCAACCCCTGGGTCCGGTTGTTCAAAAGGTTTAATCCGGATCAAATTGACCTGTATTTAGTAATCCTGTTTTTGCGATCCGTGATCACGTAATCCAGCTTACTTTTTGAGCCAGTTCTTCAAAGCAACATCGGATTGGATCAATCTGATCCGGATAGGAACTTTTCAGGATCACTAAATCTGGATTACCAGTGCTCAATCACAATGTAGATAAATAGACAGGCCTGTGTAAAGAGCAACAAGTAGAATAGCCAGTGTGGGGTAGATATAACTTTATTTTTATTTAAAATGAAAACTAAGAAAATTTAATAAATAATAAAATAATAATAATAAATAATAAAAACAAGAAAAACCCCAACCCATCGTCTTCCAGCAGTCCGCTCATCTGAGACCTACAACACTGTGCATTGAGGATATTTATAATAAGTTTCAAATATAGATGTAAATAAAAAAAAGACTTAATGTCAAAAATTCCACAATAATTTCAGACTTCCTCATCTGATGTGGAGAGAGCAGCTTGTCTGAGCGTAGCCTTTAGCAGGGGGATCTGAAGTCTGGCCTTGGTTTGCTGCAGTTTGGTCAGAGTCAGTTGTTCCTCTGCCAGATGAAGCTGTGCTTCTGCCCTTTCTGCCTCTTTTTGCAATTGTTGAAAGAGATTTCTAAATTCAGTCATTGCCATTCTTTGCACTTTTTTTTTTTTGGTTATTCTGTAATTATTGCATGCATCACTAATAAATATTCTAAAAACAAAAATATTTTCCATTGTGATGAATATAGATATCAATTATTGACAATAAAATGTATTGTTTTTGGTCAGTTTTGACAGCTGTTTGGGGGATTATTTTATGAGGCCAAGCTATTTCTACTTTGCTGTAGGCCTATACTGAAAGGCTGAATACGTTAAAGCCAATAATCACTACAGCCTGATGGATGAACAAATAAAATTAAAACCTTATGAATTAATAGTATATCTCGTAAGATACTGTGTGATCCAAAAATAGTATTATTTAATACAATTTTTAAGTTTTTATTACATTTTGGGCATGAAATCCACACTAAATCCACCTTTCTGGTGGGATCAGTTTAATCCACGTTTTTTGGATCAAAGTGATCCAAATCCTACAAAAAAGGTCTGAAAAACCCAAACTAAAGGTTTGATCTGGATCAAAACCAAGATTAGATTACGTGATCTAATCCGATTAGGTAATCCGTTTTTTCTTTTCAAAAACCCATTTTCAAGATTTGATCCAATCCCTTATCCGAAATACTAGTGGATTACTTTTGAAAAACCGGGCCCAGGTCTACAATTTGCTTCAGCTATGTTGTGTTGGACATTTCAGATGACACATCCACTAGAGGGCGCTGTCTGTATCTTTGCAAATCTGAAATGAGTTCCTAAGTATATGTCAATATGGTGAGAATGTCAAAAACTTATCATATAAGGGATAATCATTTTGACACCATCTATATTCAGTATGTGTAATGCAGCTGTATCTATAATTGGTGTTTTGGACTGGACGGCTTTACCTTTGTACTCCAGGTGGAATCCAGTGTAGCTGACAGATCCATCGCTGCGAAAGGCCAGGTACATGGTGTTGGAGCTGCTCTCTATTCGCTCTGGAAGTTTGCTGTCCTGAAAGCTCCCGATCAGAGGGCTATTGCTGTCCGCTCCATCATAGATGTACAAGAAGTCGTAGTTGGGCTCGATGCTGAAGCTGTGAGAGATGATCAAAGAAAGCGTTTCTGAATAGGGGGATCAAAAGCCGGAAATCTGGATATTCCAGTCCTGAGATCATCTTTGTGGATCAAGGTATAAAGTAAAACACGTACAAAGCAAGTGGAGTCTGTTTCTAGTGATAGACCAGTGGGTTGTACGTTGAACATCTTTTTCAATGCTATATTTCAGTAAAGACTTTTAGAAAATTGTCACGACTGGATAATACAAAAACAAGGGAAAGAGCAGCAAAACACATTTATTGTCAAAAAATCAAGATCCAAAAAATGACAAGGGGACAGGCAAGGTAGCAAAACCGACAAAAAAGTGAAGTGCACAAACTAAGCACAGGAGTGAATTAAACAAAAACTAAACAGGAATCCAAAAACATAGTGATGATACTAAACATAGTGAACAAACAAACCAAACACGATGAGCTGGACCACAATAATCTGCACCGAACTAAACAGAACATTGCTTATAAAGACAGAACCGATTAGACAATGAGGAACAGCTGGAAACAAGGAGAGATCACATGACTAGGATACAAAACACAACCAAAACAAGAGCTAATGCCCTTGAAGACCACCTGAGGGCACTGGAGCGGGTTTGACATCGTATACAGCCACACACTAATGATGTTCAAGCATGTGATCAAACAGAATACTGTACAAGAAAAAATATATATATTATAATATTAATACCAATAATAATATTAATTAATAATAATAATAATAATAATAATAATAATAGTAATAATTATTATTATTATTTGTTTTTTAATGCACTATAATAGTAATAATATTACTAAAACTAATAATATAATAATAAACAAAATGCACTAATCATTTTAGGATTGTATATGCATTTTTTTAAATATTCCTTTTACCACTTAATAATTGCATTAACTATATTTAAAAAATTATATTACTACATATTTATTTTTCTGAAATGTAATAAAAGCTTTTATTTATTAATCCCATTTTACAATATATTTTTTAATTTAATCAAATTTACATTTATTTTTAATAAATCAATCAGAATAAGAGGGAGAAAGAGAGATAGACATAACTGAAATATGAAGTATAGGCTAGTTAATAATAGTAATAATAATAATAATAATAAAACAAAATAAATTAAAAAAAAATAATAATAATAATAATAATAATATTAATATTAATAATAATAATAATAATAATAATAATAATAATAATAATAATAAAACAAAATAAATAATAATAAAAATAATGATAATAATAATAATAATAATAATAATAATAATAATAATAATAAAGTATTTTTATTTAATTCGATACAATTTTTATAATATTTTAGGATTTTATTATAAATTAAAAAAATACTTTTTACAACATAATTTTTTCATTTTATATATATTTTAAAAAACAATTTTTATATTTCTTTCCGAAATGTAATAAAACATACATTTGATTTATAAATTATATTTAAAATAATTTCCACATTCTTATTTAATCACTTTTATATTTATTTGTATTAGTCAGTTATGAAGAAAGATAAAGAAATGTATGTAGGTCAGGAGTTCCCAAACTTTTCAGCCGTGACCCCCAAAATAACAATGCCAGGGACTCGCGACCCCTAATATCCTCTAAAGTGGTTATAAATACACAAATCTTGCATGCAACAGTGCACACACACACACACCAATAGGCCCAAGTCTATTCCTTGTTCAATTTTAGAGAATGCCACTCGGAGATCATCCTGCATTTTTTTTATTATGTCAGTGCCGTAAAGGTGTCAGAAAGTTTATCCTGGTGCCATGAAATCGGCTGCATCTGACCCTATCTCTGTGTCTTTAATCTAACGTAATGACCCCAGGAATTGCAATCCAATGGAAAACAAACGTGCACGTTGTTGTTGTTTTTTTAATGTAACTACTGTTACCTTCTAAAGATGATGGATAAAATATGATCATACTAACAGTTTAATAATTAGATTTTTGGAAAAATCACCATGCAACCCCCCTTATTATCCTATGACCCCCCCGAGGGATCCTAACCACCACTGTAGTAGGCCATAGTTAAGTATATTTCTCTATTTTGTCCATTTGCCTGAGACTGGCATCGAATGCTAGTGTTCACATTCTCCGAAAAGTCAAAATCAGTAACTCCACACATCTAAACACTTGCACCTTTTCATTTACAATACGGCGCAATGATAAGGTCTGGCCCATCAGTGCAGGCATTTGCATGAGATGGATTGTGACTGGATCAGATTTACACTCCCTTTCCCCTCTCATTATGCAGAGAGAGAGAGAATGCTAAGCATGCCTTCCACACTTCACTGCGTCAGAATCCACCGCTTAGGGGTTATTATAGGATAATTCATACACAGGATAAGATACTTTGCACCACATTAAAAAAAGCCATTAATTTCCAACATAAACAGATGCATCGGCTTTTCCTCCTTAACCTCCATGGCTGTCAATCAACAAAAAAACAATTATTCCTGTCCTAATCAGGTATACAGTCAGCAAATAGAGATCACTTTTTTTTTTTTTTTAATATTGGAGTGGTGGCTTGCATCTATTGTTCGTTTCCAATTTCATTGTGGACACATTTGATACCGGGGATTTTTAAGAAGAAAGAAGTCAGTAATGGACTGTGTAATGAAAGTCTTTGAGATGGAACCGAACGAGAGCTATTTATTAGAAAGCTGTTTGAGACATCGGCCTCCTGGCAGAACTCCAGCGCGCTTATTTACTCGGAGAGGAGCAAATATTCAGATGAGAAAAGGGCCTCCTTCAGATGTGATGCCAGCTTTACCTGCTGCCGGGACGGCTTGCAAATAAAGGGAGAAGTTCTTCATCATCTGTTTCTGTGGCTGATCTATGGCTGTGACTGGAAGCGCTGAAGGTTTTGAAAAATATCCGGCGCAAGGAAACTCACAAAACAGCCTTAAATGCTGGCTCCCGTAGTGATAGATGTTGCAAATTGTGACACGCGGGGCAGAACAGATGATTGTTTCTGAGTTATAACCATCATTATAGCCACTGCTCTTAGATGATGAGTCGAAAAGAAGAGAAGAAACGTTCAAACAGACTGAGAAGAGCGGCGTCTGCATTCACTAAACTTACAGTGACTATACAAACATCAGGGCAGTGTGAATTTGAGCTGACTGTGTGTTTAAAACACCTTACATAGTGAAACGTGAGGTCTGGAATATGTCATTTATTTAAATATATTAAGCATAGCATATGTGTTGTAGTTTTAAGGCAATAGAAACATGTGAAAACAGCTTTTTTATTTAAATATTTAATTAATTCGTTTGATTTTATTTTATTGAGACAATTTTAACGAGACAAGGAGTTTGCAATATATTTAATTTATTCAAATATATTAAGTATAGCATATGTATTGTAGATCTAAAGCAAGATAAATGTGAAAAACAGTAATTTATTTCATTTATTTTATTTTACTTAATTTTATTTTGTTGAGACAATTTTAACGAGACAAGGAGTCTGGTATGTATTTATTTATTCCATAATATTAAGCATAGCATATGTATTGTAGATTTAAAGCAATATAAACGTGAGAAACGGCTATTTTATTTTAATTAATTATTAAATAAATACATTTTATTTTATTAATTAAATTTCACTGACAAGATTTAAAGTGATAGAAGTACGTAAAAAAACAGTTATTTAATTTTATTTATTGAGATTAATTGAAATTTAAAATTTTAGTTTAAATTAATAAATTTATTGAGTCGAGGCATCTGCAATATATTTAACTTATTAAAATGTATTAAGCATACCATATATATTGTAGACAATATTTAAAAACAGCTATTTTATTTTACTTATACTTTTTGTTTTGTTTTGTTTATTTTTTGTTTTGTTATTATTTGACTTTACTATTTTATTTAATTTTATTATTTTAATTTATTGAGACGATTTTAATGAGACGAGGAGTCTTGAAAATATTATTTTAAAGCAATATAAACCTGCGAAAAACAGCTATTTCACTAACTTTTTAGATTAATTTAATTATTAATTAATTTTACATAATTTTATTTTACTTTATCTAATTTGTTTTATTTTATTGAGACTATTTTATTAAAATGAGGGCTCTGGAATAAATTTATTTTTCAAAGATATTAAAAAGCATAAACATTGTTGACAAGATTTAAAGTGATAGATGTACATGAAAAACAGCTATTTAATTTTGCTCTTTATTTTATTTATTGAGATGATTTTAATGAGATGAGAAGTGTGGAATATATTTAATTTATTAAAACGTACTGAACTTAGCATATATATTTTAGATAAGATTTAAAAACACAAGATAAACCAATAGAGATATGAAAAACAACTATTTTATTTTACATATTTTGCTTTGTTTTTATTTAACTTTAGTATTTTACTTTAATTTTAATTTAATTTAATTTAATTTTTTATTTGATTGAGACAAGGCATCTGGAGTATATTTAATTTGCTAGAATATTATTAGAATATTAATATTATTAAACTTAGCATTTTTATTGTAGGCATAATATTTAAAAACACAAGATAAATATTTGTATTTGTATTTACTTTTTGGTTTATTTTATTTTGATTTTACTTAATTTATTTATTTTATTATTTATTTCACTTTATTTATTTTTTAAAAATATCCATCATAAGACAATCAACATAACGGCCTTAAATACTGACTCCCGTTGTGATAGATGTTGAAAATTGTGACATGCGGGCAGAACCAAGAAAGGCATATTCAGAAGGAGAAATCAGTCAAGATAATTTTACATTATTGTAAGGGGTAGGTTTAGGATTGAGGTGAGGGTAGTAAAATGTAATTAAATGCATCGTTTAATAAATAATATAAACAATTCTCGTTATACTGTAAGGGGAAGGGGTTAGGGTAGGGTGGGGGTAGATGTTAATAAAATATACTTA